>NC_056732.1:1721635970-1721779225 GCF_019279795.1 Protopterus annectens | reverse complement strand
AATGGATGTGTTGGAGGGATAGATTCCTGTCCCAGAGACATCCCATGCTTTGGAACAAGATTCCAAGCTACATTAGGCAGAGCTCCTCGCTAGCACTCTTCAAGACAAATCTTGATGAGTGGATGGGAAACAGAAAGTTTACCCCGGGGATCACTTCAGTGACTCTGCTGGACAGAGGCACAGGGAAATAATCTAACGGGGTGGCGAAAGCCAACATATTCTGGCTAGGCTTATAAATGCCTTTGGGCAGATGGCCTAGTACCTACCTATGAACCTATACATCAATATTGGTCCAATTCATATTCCACTATATCATCTGACTATCAATTACTGGTTTCTTTACATGTATACCATTCACTCTGTTTATGCAAGTCACATCAGAAAAGGCACATCACCAAATGGGAGACAAGCATTATGGATGACACAGACTCTTGTTCACACCTAATGTACCAACTCCTTCGCTCAACGCTTTCTGGAATTCATAAACTCCACTGCCCTGGATCAACTTATCCACACCCCCACCAGGGGCAACAATATCCTAGATCTATTCATTACCAACATGAGTGACCGGTGTTCTACACCTGAAGTCAAAACCTCATTGGTCTGATCCAACCATAAGCTAATTACCATAGATATCCACATCCTGCCCCTATTAAGGAAACCATGGTAAAAAATTTCTCCAAAGCCAACTTCATGCTTCTTAAGACAGAAGTGGTGAACTTCATGACACCCATGCAGATGGACAATACAGTTACGACTACTGAATCCTACACAATTGCACTTTATAAGCACTTACATGAGTGCATGGATCATGCTATCCCAAACAGAACCAAGGCGCTATCCTCCAAATAAGGAAGCCAATCTGGTGGTCCCCTGCCATAAACAAACTGTATAACAGAAGGAAGAAACTGTTGCAAAAGAGAGTAAAATCCCATGAGTGGAGGAGCTCCCTGGTCAGCCTCAGTAAGAAGCTGCGATCCCTGATAAAATCCTCCAAAGCTAGTTACAAAAACAAAATCGCCACTGATTCTAAAGACAACCACAAAGCATTCTATAGCTATGTCAAGAATCTCAATGGCAACACTCAGATCTGCTCCGAGTTACAGCACAATGGCACTAAATATACAAACCCAACTGATATTGCCAACATCCTGGAGGATAGGTTCAGTGCTAACTTTACCCCCCTCTCACCCACTAAAGAGACCATCTCTATACCGGAAGAAAACAAAGTTCCTGTAATCACTGCTGCAAAGGTAAAAAACACACTCTCCAAAGCCAAGAACACAGCATCCATGGGACCAGACAACATCCTAGGCTGCATTCTGCATGAACTACAGAACAAACTGGCACCACACCTAAGTACCATGTTCAATCATAGCCTCACCTCAGGCTTTGCACCTGCTGAATGGCACACAGTGACTGTTATCCCACTTCACAAGGGGAGAGCCACCACGGACCCCGGGGAACTACCGCCCCATTAGACTGATGAGCCTGGTCTGCAAGGCCATGGAACGTATCATCATGGAACTTATAATCAAAGACATTGGTAATCTCCAAACTCTGGACCCCACCCAGTTCAGGTTTGTAAAAGGCAGATCATGTCTCCTAAACCTGATGGACTTCTTTGAAGCAGTCACCAAAACCGTAGACAAGGGAAAGGTGGTTCACACAGATTATCTAGATCTTGCCAAGGCTTTCAACACCATCCCCCACTCTGGAATTATAGATAAACTCACTAAACTAGGTATAAATCTCTATGTCACAAGATGGTTTGGCAACTGGCTCACTGCCAGAACCCACACTGTGAAAGTAGCAGACTCCAAATCTGACTTCAGACCAGTGACAAGTGGAGTACCACAGGGTTCAATCCTGGGTCCTCTCCTGTTTGGTATCTACTTCTCTGAAGTACAGGCTAACACAAAAGGTCTTTGGCTAATGAAGTTTGCAGATCACTGCAAACTAGGAGCCATAATTGAAACTCCTAACGATGTGGACATCCTACAAAAGGGTCTCACTGAGACAGATGTCTGGTGTCAAAACCATGGCCTCAAGCTCAATGCCAAAAAGTGCATTGTCATCCCCTTTGGTAAAAACTCTGTACCCATGAACTACAGCATAGGCAGTAGTATACTTAACACTGAAAGTGTGATAAGAGACCTTCGGACACAGGTGGACAGTAGTCTCTCCTTTGATAATCAGATCGCTACAGTAGTCAGGAAATCCTTCTATGTGGCACACCTCATCACAAAAGGTTTCTCATCCAGAAAAAAAGAGGTCATTGTTCCACTCTACTCATCACTCATTAGACCCATCATAGAGTACAATGCCCCTTTTGGTATGTACCTCACAAGACACCTACAACAACTGGAAAGGCCGCAGAAATACCTCACAAAGAGGATTACTGGCCTCAAACAGATGCACTACGCAGACTGTCTCAAAAAACTCCAGCTTTACTCTGTCACATATCGCCTACTCAGAGGTGATCTCTGCCTAACATACAAAGCTATGTCAAACTCAGAGCTTTTGGACATGCTCCACTTAAAGAAATCCCAATTCCTCCAAGCTACATGCTCTAGGGACCTAAACCTTGTCACCACAATAAACAGAACATGCCAGAGGGATAGATTCCTGTCCCAGAGACTTCCCATACTCTGGAATAAACTACCTATCTATATCAAACAAAGCTCCTCATTAGCACTCTTCAATAAAAATCTTGATTATTGGATGGGAAATAGGAAATTCACCCCGGGGATCACCTCTGTGGCTCTGCTTGACAGTGGCACAGGAAAATAATTTTCTTGGGTGGCAAAAGCCAGGGTACCTTTTTGGCTGGGCTTGTATAGGCCCCAGGGCCAATAGTCTAGTACCTACCTATGAACCTATATTGTGGCATTTATATACTAATGTGAAATATACTAAAGTACAGTCATCAAAATTCCCTGCTCCCTGTATCAGACCACATAGCAGTATCATTCCTACTTCCAGGTACAGGTAATAACACTATGTAATCCGCCAGGTATGCACAATTTGTGAGAAAATCATCTTCCAGAAATGAGTACACAGACATACATGACTTATCTGGAACATGTCAGAAGGAGTGAAGCCACTGCTGTGTATTTGGGCTTACTGATCACTGGTTAATGCCTAACTAGCAATGTAGGAAGTACCACTGGGAACCCCTTACTTGCACTAGCACTATAGGATCATTAATTCATGTGAAACAACCTTGTATCAGGCTCTGTAATCAGAAGTGATAATTAGCTATGTACTGTTAGGGATAACTGCTGTGACCCTGGGTCACGTGTCTAATATTCACTGCACATTTTCAATGTCTTTTTTGTTCGGTATATATTTGCAAGAAAGCTCTTCCTTTTATGATATTGCCATGTTTCCTTAATTTCAGTGGAAATAAAAGTAAGAATGTGTTAAACAGAAATACTGTTGCTTGTTTCTATTACTTTTCATCCACTACCAATAACATAGAGTACGGTAAGATTTGAATGCACTACACAAAGCATGTATGTGCTCCTGTCTGCTCCATATTGGCTGTGTGCCTGACATTAAACTCAGCAGCCATAGGTCAGTAAGCTACTGGCCAGTCGGTGTCTAGTTGCTCAGCTGTGGCTTTATCTTCGACCGCTATGCTCAGCAGAAGCTGAACGTATGGCCAATGAACCTGCCAAACAGGAACGTGGAGTTGCTCCTCCATGTAGGTTAACTGACAGGATGCAGCTTGGAAGAGGATGACATGATGGTAAGAAGGAGGCTGGACATCCTATGTAACCAGGAGACAAGAATGAAGGGCAGTACAACCAAGCCACTTGGCTTGGGATACAGACTCTACTACTCAGGAGGAGGAGGACAGGCTATAAGTGGTGTGGGAATTGTGTTGAGAGAAAGGCTTCAGAAGGTAGTGTGGGATATAATTAATATTAGTGAAAGACTCATGGCAATCAGATTCCAGTGTAAAGATTAGTCAGTATTCATAATCTCAGCCTACGCCCCCACAGAAGGGTTGTGATAGTGAGGAAAAGAGTGCATTCATACAGCAGTTGCAGGACCTACTAGATATAGCAGGACAACATGAATTGGTGGTGATAATGGGTGACTTGAATGCACATATTGTGACAGGCAGAACAGGATATGAGGGATTGACAGTGGTGGAGTATCAAGAATATGGGAGAGGCCATTCTTGACTTCTATCAGCAAATGGCTTGATAGTAGCCAACACATAGTTCAGAAAGAGAGACAGTCACAAGTTCATATACAAAAATGGCCACTATGCAATGCAGCTAGACCTCTCCTAGAAAGGAGAGAGCACTAAGGTATAATCACTGATATCAAAATCAACCACAGCAAAACAGATGCCTCAGAACATAAACCACTTGTTGCCACAATCATAGCATCATATGATCATAGGAGATTACTAGACTATCAACCCGGAGGTCATTTTAATCATAGCCGTTTCAACCTAATGTAATACCAAATAGGTTAGGTTCCAGCCAATACCCAAGACTGCATTTAGTGATGACTGCAAGTAGTGGTGAGAAAGGACTCTAATGTCAACAGACACCAGGCTGAAAACATGGAAGTGGACTGGAGAGAAGGAACAACAGTTCAATGAAGTACTGAGGCCTCCAGCACCCCAAGAAGAGGAGGAAATCACTGTAGTTAAAGAAAATGACAGAACCTCAAAACAGCATCTGTGAGGACTGCTGAACAGATATATGGTAGAGCCAGGCCTGTTAATAAGGTGCGTAAGGAAAGTGGGTGGTGGAATGCAGATCTGCAGGAAGTCAGCTAAGGAAAGATGAAGTGCAGGAAAAAGTGGGGTATAGAAAAGACCAACCAGGCTAGGAGGGAATACTGACTACCTAAGAAGAAGCTAGGAAAGGCGTTGCAATAGAAAAGAAAACAGCACTCTAGGCACTACAGCAGCTTCTGCAAAGAGACTCAGTCAGTGGGACAAAGAAACTGCGTCAGGTTGCAAGGCCAAGACAGAAAGATAAAGAAGACAGCCCAACACCCTTCATAGGGGATGCCATGAATAACATGGTCACCAGTCTGCAGGACATCAAAGGCAGATGGAAGGAGTAGTTCAAGCTGCTTAGGAATGATGATAACCCCACAGATGCTGTACTGCCCCAGAAACAGTCTATGATAACAGATAAACACAATACCCCCCTGGAAGATATAAGAATATATTAAAGGAAAATGAAGTCAGGGAAAACAGCAGGCTCAGATGAGGTCACAGCAGATATGATAAAGAGGATGTGTGAATTGGTGGAGAAATGGCACTAGAGGATACTCATAGCAGTTTAGAGAGAAAGGTGTATCCCACATGACTGGAGAATAAGCATACTTGTGCCAGTATGCAAGAACAAACAGGACATCCACAACTGTGAGCAGTACAGAGGTATCAAACACCTCTCACATTTCATGAAAGTTATCAAGAGAGTGATTGATAAATGGATACGAATTGTAGTGGAATGTAAGGTGGGAGATGAGCAGTTGGTATTCAGATTAGGATGTAGCACACCTGGCCCAATGTTTGCAGTGAAACAGCTGAGAAGAAGCTAGAGATGAGGAAAGAGCCCAACGACTCATTCCTATACTTGCAGAAAGCAGATGACAATCTCCCAAGCAAGGTGCGGTGGTTTCATAGTCCCAGAAGTAATGGTAGTCTTAATGTTGGCTATGTACAAGGACCCAATGACCCTAGTACAAGCAGTATTTGGTCTCACATCTGGGTCAGTCGATGCACCCATAAGTAGATCTGTTTTTCTGTATGAAGCAGAATAGGGTACAGAACACCGGAAATTGACAGTTACTACTACAGACGTGTAATTTTTCCAGTCAGAAAGAAACCACAATCCCCACTTTAAAGGGTGTTATGGTTAATGAGGTGATGCAGATAGAAGTGGCACAACTCTCTGGTTACAAACCATAATACCCACAACTTATCTTGCTCATAATTTTTCATTTACCATTTCTATAGTTTTGATGTGAATGGAATATGCTGGAGGGCTATTACTGAAGTGCTCTACTATTCTACACTACTGATGCAACAGGTGGTTAAAAAATAAATAAATAAAAAGAGCGTTTCCAATTCAGTTTGTGAAAAACATAATTGGGACGGACCAGCTGCATTTACCTCATACTTGCAAATCCAAGTATCTAAAATTTGAGGGATTTGTCATGACAAATATTCTCTTTCATACCATTATCCCAGTGCATAGGTAGAGGAGGTGTTAACGTTTGTCTCGTTCTTTACATGAGCAGCACTCCCCCTTTATTCTTACCACATAGGTTCATAGGTTCATAGGTGTGTACTAGGCTAATGGCCCTGGGACCTTTACAAGCCTAGCCATAGGATTACTCTGGCATTTTGCCACCCGACCTTAGTTCCCAGTGCCTCCCAGTGCCTCTGTTGAGTAGAACCACTGGAGTCATCCCTGGGGTGAATTTGCTGTTTCCCATCCACGCATCAGGATTTCTCTTGAAGAGGGTCAGCAAGGTGCTCATATAAAAGCTACATAGAGAAGTATTTTTTTTTTAATTTGTGACTGACCATTGCTTTTTTCATAAAGTCACAGACCAATGAGTCTAAACCTAAAAAGGCTACCCAGAAGAAACGCGTGTGTGTGTGTGTGTGTGTGTGTGTGTGTGTGTGTGTGTGTGTGTGTGTGTGTGTGTCGCTTTACAAACCATTAACAGAACCAACCTATATACTAACAACAATAACTACTCTCTCCATCACACAAACCCAAACTCTCCCCACTATATTTGCAACTCAAACAATATCCCATCCTGGGGCATGGTGGGGGGTCTGTAGCAAGCTACAATTTGGATTGCGGTCTTGCCCAGAGTTAGTTGCACTTGCATAATCTCTGATGCATTATGCTGTACATCTAGCCTGGAGGTGTGGCTATCCTTAATGAATATGGACATGCCTCCACCTTTAGTGCTTCATTCCGGGTTAGGTGGCTGAAAGGTGTGGTATGAATTATAGCCTGGTAATGCAGGGGTACTCTCTGGAGCTTTGAACCAGGTCTCTGTCACTGCACAGATGTCGATGCTCTCCATTTTAAGGAGTGCCTCGAGTGAGTGCATTTTGAGGTTTAGACTTTTAGCATTGAGTAGCATTATCCTCATATTTTGCTTGCTTGTACCTGTTACGGTGGTGAATTTGTCATTTGAACCTTGCCTAAAAAAGGCACTATAGGGGTGGCAAGAGCCTTAGCCAGTATCCAGAATCCCAAGGGCGACAGGTGCAGGCCATCTCTGGCAAAGCATCATGGTCTGTCGATCATGTCGTCCCAGGCAGACAAATACTAGATCCCCTTAGAATGACACCAGAAGCTTAGCCAATTGTTAAAGTCAATCATTTTGTCCTTGTACTGTGTTATCAAACTGGGTGATGGCAGGATGCTACTCAGGGCTAGGGTCATACCTACCTGGTGTTGTACATGCATAGGCTGGGCAGTATGGAATGTTGTACTGCAGTTTTTCCTATGGAAAAAAGGAAAATTGCAGTTATTATCATAAACGTTTCTCAAACTCCTGCTATGTTGTTCTTCTATTGCCAAATATCATGACCGACATTTTTTTCCACAAGATCAATTTATGCAAGCTAAAAAGGATTTGCAAAGAGACAACACACTTTATCTGACATTGTCACTGACTGTTTTAGTTTTATTTCTCACTTTCTTTTAAGGAACTCATACCTGCACTATTATCTTAGTATAACATAGTCTCATTACAGTATTTTACTGAATGTTCACACAAAGAACATCCAGCTGTAATGCATGCCATCACATTTCACTCTGACATGAATATATCCATTACTTGTTGAAAAGAACCTCGCACAAGGATGGATTTGGTATGCAAGTAATCAGTTACCAAATTTTTCACATGAGGCCTGAAATGAGCAATGTTCAAACATGTCAAGGATGATAGTTTCATACATACTTACTGGGGAAGCTACCCTTGTGGTCCAACTTAGGCCTAGGCTACATCTGGCAAAGGGGAGACTGAAATCTTGTAACTTGCATCTGCAAGCCTTCACTCACTTTGGGTTCCAGTGAATGCCTTTAAATGGAAGTATTGTATAATGTGCTGATATATTCCTAAATCACAATGTTAGGTGAATGAGTGATGAAAGTAGCGGGAGTGTAAGGGGAAGGCGGGATAGCCTAGATGAGAGTACATGAGCTGGTATGGGTGTCCTACTTCTAGTGGCTGGATTACAGCAGTGTGGATTTGGAGAGTGAGGTTCTGATGTGGGAGTAAGTGGGTAGAAAGAGGGGACAGAGAGTTGGCTGTAACAAAATAACAAGTACACAGTAACCTTAAGTTAAATACGGTGATATCACACTCTATCCATTTGTATTTGATTAAACAAGCAAGACAGAGAAAACAGCACATGTATGAGATGCCGCTAGGCAAACACAGTTCGTTGACCACCAGTTAAACAAGCTCTACTGATAAATATGATGCCAGAAAATGTCTAAGTATTGCAAATGCATGTAAAGCAATTACATATATGCCTAGCAAGCTGAGAGTGTAAAATATGATAACCACTTTCAGAGATACAGTGTCAGCATGCGACCTGTGTGGGGGCAGAGGCAGCACTCAGTAAAGCAGTTATTTCTGCTAGCACGGCATAAAAGCCTTCAATCAGTTGTAGAATTTCAGCCATTATTGCTAGCATGGCACACAAACATTCAGTCAGGTTTGGAATTTCAGACGTAATTGCTAGTATGGCGCACATGCCTTGTTTTAGTTGTAGGATTACAGCTGTTCTGCCAGTACAGCATACAGTCTTCAGCTGGTAGTTAGAACTGCAGGAATGCTCAGTAATGCATACTTGGGCAAGGAGTTGATCAGCCGTTATTAAGTTACAACATATATAACTCTCAAGTGTCATATATTAAGATACACTTGGGAAATGAGCAAACATAACTAACTCTTTAGTTTTGACTGCAGCTAGCAATTATTATGTATGTTTGAAAAAACAAACATTTCTAATTACAGGTATGTGTGGATAACAAAGCAGCGGTGCTCAAACATTGTAGGTTTCACAGTTTAGTGGTTGGAAAACAATAAATTACCAACCTGCAAGTAGCTAAAAACAGACTGCACATAGAGCTACTAGCAGTTATACAATAATTGTAAGCATGTCTCATTTGCAGCAGTTTGTAATTGCAACCTTTTATTATCAGCATTTTGTAAAATCATATGGCAACACAGTATAATACAGAACAATCAAACAGTTAGTGTCCTACCAGTATGCACACTGCATGTGGGGCCCAGGGAGAGAGATGGCCGAACAGTTTGGGTGATGCAATATATTGTAGGGAAGGTGCAGCACTCAGAAGCAGATATAGTAGAAAAATAGGGGGGTGGGGAGGTAAGGTAAGAGTGGAGAACAGGGAGGGAGGTGTTCAGTCCAGATTTCTTGCACTAAGAGGTTGAGTGATATGACAGTCTATGAAAACATCAACATAATACCATCTCATATGCAAAAGACTTGAGTAATTCCAGATTAGAACCATCAACACCATCACCCATGCTAGCTTCCCTAGACCACTGAGACACATGGATCGCTAGACAAAGAGATGTCATTCATCACACAGTCAACAGCATACATTTGTACAATGTTATCCTGCATGAAGAGAGAAACCTAAAATGTGTGAGTGATAGCTATGTTACAGCCCTGAGATTAACTGTTCCACTGATATACCATAGCTGACGTTCTGTTAATGCAGTTATAAGGGTACACTGCTGTGTTCTGGGTGTGGGAAAACAGCACTTGATCAGCTTGGGTAGACAGTAGTCCAAATATCATGTGTGTCCACTGTTTAATATCTCCCTTGCCTGATGTCATGAATATTCTAAGCATGAGGCCTAGTGAATATTGAGGAACACATACTATTGGACTGGGTATCTGTAGTCTCATGCAGATGTTAAATCTTACCACATTGCCCACTATATTTCCTTGCATAACAGCAGCAGATCCATATATACAACACCTTATTATAGTAATCCTTACAATTAGTGTGTAGGTTAGAGGCTTACCTTGCAAACACAGCAGTTGACAGAATTGTAGTCCAGGGCTGACACTGTGTGATTCAAGCAGTACACAGCCAATACATGGATAGGTACAGGTTGTGTGGGTTGCCTGGCATCAGCTATTTTAATATATGTATGTACGTAGGCATGAGGTGTTTGTCCCTAGGGCCCTAGATTGTCAGTGAATGTGCTATGCGTGGTCTCTTACCCAATCCCAGCGCATAGTGGGCATGCCTACATCTGCCTACAGGGACATCATCAGGGGGCTCCTCCTCCGAGTCCTTCTGTGAGTGTGGCTTTGGTGACCTAAGCACTGGTGGGGGGCTTTGTATCCCTTCCCTTTGCTGACCTGCCGCAGTTGCTTCTGCAGGATCATGTTTTGTAGCATGGCGCAAATTATGAACATATGTGGCTGGAGAGTACTGCAAACTCCACCAGATATATTGAGGCACTGGAACCGTGACTTCAGTGACCCCAACACATGTTCTGTGATGTTCCTAGTTTGTGCATGTGCCTCATTATGGTGTTCTTTGGTGGGTGTGTGTGCATTTCTCATACATGTCATCATTCACAGTTCCAGTGCATAGCCAGCATCTCCCAGTAAGTGGCCATATGGGATGTCCCCCCTAGCAAACATCTAGTACAGCTGTGATGCATGCCAGATTTGGGAGATGTGATAACTGCCAGGGCTGCCAGCACACACATTCATTGATAATGCCCTGGAAGTTGTACTTGACCTGGCAGTTATTGGAGTGGTACCCCTTGTGGTTGATGTAGATTCTACCCTCCTCACCAGGTGGTGCCTTGATGTGTACATGGGTGCAATCTATGGCACCCAGTACATCAGGGTAGTGTGCTACACGGTAGATATGTTGCATGGTTTACCTTTGAATTGTCGTATGCCGTGTATCTGATGTGCATAACGCCAAAAGTACGGCTGCAAAAAATGATAATACAGATTCACCATGTGTTTGAATGGCAAATAAGTGAATGTTTTTTTGCCATTCAAACACATGGATCAAATGTCAGAAATGGCATTCCAACAAACCATTTTCGACATTTGATCCTTTGAAGTTCTCTGTATTTCGTTAATACGGGTCGGACGAGAGGACATTTGCACATACCATGTGCAACAAAACAAAGGTAAACCATGTTGCATACTGCTGTCTCTCACCTCAGGGGTGAGAGGAAAATGAATGTGCTCACTGGCATGTGGTAGCATGGCATCCAGGAAATGGTGGAGTACCCTGGATGCTGATGCCTGTGAGACCTCCATCATGTCCCATTTGGTCTTTGGAAGGTACTGGTGGCTATTATCCTAAGTGCTACACATATCTTTGTTTCCACTAGGATGGGTTCCCCTCTGTTGGCGTTTGGTCTGAGTTGAGGGTGGCAGAGCTCAGCGAGTTCTTGTAATATGTCCCTGTCCACCCTGTAGCGCTCTACAATCTCCAGCTCATGTAGCTCCTGGAAGGTTACCCTGGGCCTGAACACTCTTCTCCTTCTCAGTCCCGGCCTATTGTCTGCAGCAGCAGCAGCATTGCCTTCAGCCTGTAGCATATACAGATGTAGCAGATCTGCAGCAGCCCCTTTCATTTTGTCAGTTAAAATTCCCAAGTCTGTACTCCAGTGGTGCAGAGTATGGGGGAAAATCAGATTATAGGGTGTATGCAACCTTTATAGTACTCTGCTGTAGCTGCTGCCATACTTCTCAACTGTACAGATTTTTGCAGAATGTCCAGATTTTTGCTTCATATTTTATTCTGTTCCTCCTAAAATCTGTGGTTTTCTGACAAATCACTAAGAATTGAGGTCACTAAATAATGTCATACATTTGAGTTTCAGACTTAGTATCATTCAGAAAATGCATGCCAACCCTAAACCTGTTATTCTAGAAACGTTATAAGTTTATACTAACAATATTTAAAATCTGTCCATATTTTTGGGCCTTTGTCCATCATTATTTTAGGCTTTGTCCAGATTTCTTGCACTAAGAGGTTGAGAGGTATGGGTGCTGCCTGTGGGATTGGCTACCTATGATGCATTGCACCTGCCTAGTATATCATTAACTTCATTTAATGGTCCTAGTTCACATTAAACAAGGATCAACAGCAATTAATACATCACTGGCCTTTTAGATACTCTCAGCACAGCATGCGCCATGCAAAGACATGGAAAAACGTGCCCCATAGGTAAACATTGTTTAGCAGTCAGTGGACACCCCCCCAGACTTCCATGCTTAGCACAGCAGCATGCCATGCAAACATGCAGAAACACACACCCTGTAGTTAAACAAAGTTTAGAAATCAATGCACACCCTCTAGACCTGCACGCTCAGCATGGCACCTCACCACACAAACAAGTGCAGCTGTGCTCCAATCAGCTCAGAAGCTAGTGACACATCCTTTCCTGATGTCAGCTACTGCCTCTGTGGACGCCAACATGGTTCTCTGCCTACACGGAATGGATCTGCAGACATGATTACCCCATTATGTTATTCATTAACTCCACCTCATTTGCATAGGGTTCTGTGCTCACACCCGAGATACTACATGCTTCCATATCCTCCCACATTAGCAATAGCACCAATGCACCATTGCAAATATTGCACGCAGGGTCCTGTAATACATTTCGGTCTCATTATGTTAGTTTTGAGTTTTTCCCCATTTTTTTATTTTATTTTATTTTTTTATATATGAGGCATGTTTGCACAGAGTGGTGCACCACACATACATGCCCATATTATTAAAAATAAATTAATTTTAATATATTTACTGTAACTTTTGAGACACACAGAATATTGTACTCATATCTGTGTGTACTATGCCATTTCTGTCCATCTATCTGCATTTTTACAGCCCCATTTGTCTGTCTGCACTTCTGTACACAGAATATTTCTATGTACACTACAAACACTGACATGGGGTCTGAAGAGCTGCCAATATGCTTGCTGGACCACTCTACCTGCCTTATTTGCACGTGATTCACCTGCTTATGAGGTGATTTGCATACTACAGAAGTTCCTGTGTTGGTGCTTGCATGTGTGCCGCCCAGCAGTGCTTACTGAATCTAAAACCTGCTTACTTTTGTGTAAGCAGCATGGCACATCGCCTACAGGCTTTATTAAATTCTCCCCAATATTTGAAAGGCTTGACGAACAGACATGGTACAATTAATTTGCGCTAATTACTTGGAGCAGGTATAAAATATAGGTTAATCATTTATTACAAGAATTCAGACTGAGCAGATGAAACAGAGGAATCAAAGTCAGATTTCTGAGTTACCATGAAGGTCCAGATACATAGTCCTAGTCCTAATTCCAGGTGATGGATCAGACCAGTGGAAATGAAGACAAATGTTTGGTGGGGATGGAGCTTTTGTGCCCCACAAAATATCACACATCTTAATAAAATAACTTCTTCGACACCATCTTTGCTACATCACAGCAACAAACTATTGCAAGTGCATACTGACGTAAATAAATTCATACCACAACACAAGTGAAATCACCACTACAAACTTAAAGCATTAAAATGCCAAAGATTTCTAAACTGTGCATTTAGTGGTTCATGTCACCTGCAGTACCTACTGATAAAATGTGCTTTCTGTCATTAGTTGTACCATATGCTTCATGTGACATGACTAGTATTTTGCATGCAGGATTTTGGTCAGTTGGCTGTCTACACAAGCGCTGTGCACCAACACTCAGAGAAGAAGAGAATTAGACAGAACATTGCCTACTCCTACCCAGTACTTCCACAGCCAAATGCAGAATCCATCTTGTGGTTTCACACTGTAGTTCACATTAGACTGCAACTCCTTGGGCAGCTGACCAGTATAAGTGAGACAATAAATCAACACAAAGATCCCATCAAGGAAATATAAAAAAGAATAATAAAATAAAATCTATTTTAAAAGTAAAAACAGTTTTAATGGAAGAAACCACACCATAAAAAAGAATCATATCTGTTAGTCATTGTGTATCATTTCTGCAAGCAGGTAAAAAAACCACTCAAAATAATAATAAAAATGAAACTGTTAGTTTACAATTTGTTATAGCCAGAAAGAAAAATATCAGTGATACAAATGCAATTTCAACAATTATGAAGGAATTTCTCACAGAAAATAAAACGTGGGAGGTATTCATAGTCACAAAGTTTGTTCTTGTGCAACATGTATTTGCACAGATCACAGCCGCACCTATATGAAAATGCAAAGAGCACAAGCTAATTGCAATGACTATGGCAAAGTGAAAGCTTGTGCAAAGGCATGTCCACTTTTTATAACTGCTTAAAATGGGAAAAATGGTTTAGTTATATATGAATTCATCCATTAAAATGGACACTCTCAATTAATTTTGTCTATTTTCAGAAGCTGAGGATCAGCATGTTACCATACAAGCTAATTTGAACTAACAGTGGGCATTTAAGACAGGCAGCACGTAACAACTATTGCACACAAATTTAAAAAACTAAACGCTTATGTACTAACCAGAGTGGAATCCTTATGTGGACACTGACTAGTGAAAGGGTAAAATAGAAAGTTACAAATTAGGGAGCTATGTCAGTGGGCTTACAGGACTAGTGCCACTGCTCCAACTCAGTCAGGATGTCCATGGTGCAGAGAGACTGATGTTGAACATTCCCTGACCTGGTGCTCCTGGGATTGCTGGACCTGTGGAAAAGGGAACATAAAAGTGATGGAAAGAAAAACATGAAAAATAATACATAATTAAAAAAGGGGAAGATACAAAATGGAGACAATAAATGCACTCATAATTTAGTGTTACATAAATATATATATTTTATTGACAGTACCCACTAAGCATATAATAAGCAGGCATAAGAAATGAAAGGTTACTATATTTTATACTTAGTAGATAAAATAGTACTAGTATGGACTGTGCTGAAAGGTTATTAGTATCACAGTATTTATGCATTTTCTATAATTAATATTTATATCTGAATGAAGTTTAAAAACAGGACAGACTACTTTCATTTTATTTGCTACAGAATGCAGTGCTTCAGCCTACTTAATGGTGTTATATAGTGTAAGCAACACTAATGTTTGCATACACATGCTCCCCTTTGTGAGCCTGGTTAGCCTTCCTTGGGTTTACTCATGATTATATAATTTTTCAAACTGAGCAATAGAAAGAAGAAAAGGGATGCATAGCAACTTACCTATTGTATATGTGTTGACATATCTGTGAGACATACTTGTCTACTAGTTGGTGCAGAGGATTACAGAGCTTTCAACATGTTTTCCTGTGGTTTGGTGTCCTAGAATTTGATTATTTCAGAATTCTTTGCATTTCTCTGTGACTCTGAGGAAGTCACTTCACCAGACAGCACTTCCACAGTGAGTCTGAAAAGGGTCAACGCAGATCAGTACTCTGCTCCACAAAATGAATACAATAAGTACAGCTTTTTACTGTTTGCTTTTTAAATTGAATGGTGCACCGGTAGCATTGTCACCTCCCAGCAGGAGGTTCTAGTGACGATTTTTGGCTGGGGTGCCTTCTGTGTAGAGTCTGCATGTCCTTCCTGCATTTGTGTGAGTTTTCGCCAAGTGCTCCAGTTTCCTCCCATGTTACAAAGACATGTGTCTGGAATGTTTCTCCCTGGGCCTCTGCTGAAAATTGGCTTTGTTCCAAGTTGGACTTTCCTGGTAAACAAATATTAAATAAAAAAAAACAGATATCATACATTTAGTAAACAGCACACTAGGCCTTGATGCAGGAAATGTGAAGTGATGAATGCTTTCTTTGTATTCACTGACATTTTTTATTTCATATTATTGCATATTCCTTATACTGCGGTGGTGGTGCTGCGGTAGCGTTGTCGCCTCACAGTAAGACGTTGTCCTGTTCGATTCTCAGCTAGACCGTTTTCTGTGTGGAGACATGCATGAATGGGCGTACCTTCGTTGAAGGTTGTGCGTCAGGGCTGGCAAGTCCACACGTAAAAATCTACTGCCAATCATTAGCGGATCGGAGTTGCTGCCTCTTCCATTCCAAGTCTCCTAAAGCTGACTCAAGATGCCTTCTCCACCACAGAACAGTGGATGAAAGACAACCATCTTGCACTTAATGCAGCTAAATCAAAACTAATGATATTTACCCCCTCTAAAACAAATACATTGGATAGACAACTATTCTCCATCACCAGTCAAAATAATACTCCACTTGAACTGGTATCTGAAACCAAACTACTAGGAGTTCAAATCGATGATAAGCTTAAATTGGAGTCCCATCTACTACTAAACATTAAAAAAAACCACCAAAAACTCGGCCTGCTCTACTGACACCATCGATACCTCTCATCAGCTACCAAACTCACTCTCTCTACCACATTTCTCTTACCCTCCCTTCTATATGGTGCCCCTCTTTTAACTAATCTATAATCATCTCTCAAAACAGAACTATCTACCTGTTATAATAAAATAGCCAAATCCGCCACTAGCAATAAATCTTCAACCCATCACTGCGCACCACTCCACAAACTAAATTGGCTTGAACTTCCCAACTACCTCTCCTATACTTAGCTCACATATGCACACAAACTCATTTTTCAACCATCCCTCTGTCCCTCCCTGTCCACTACCTTTAAAATTTACCACACTCAAAGACTTCTCAGATCTACTAATCAAAACCTAATAGAAGTCTACAGACCCCTTCGCCCCCCAAGACATAACCTCCTCTCCTTTTCCCTAGCACGCCCATGGAACTCCCTCCCTCCCTCCATTCGTACCATCACTAGCCTTCCTACCTTTAAAAAAATCACTCCACTCCTACCTAACATCCACATGGGAATGCTCCTGTTCCCACCCCACATAATCATTCTCCACTTTCTGCAGTCTTCCACCTCTCACTTTCTCTACTGCAGCTAGAAATCAATTTCTTAATAATACCTATCATCCTGAAAGCCTTCTGCATCTACCTACTAACTTTCAAAAAATTTGTTTTTAAAAAAAAAAAAAAATTATTTTTATAAGATATAATTTTGTTTCTTTTTTTTATTTTGTTTTTTAACTTTTCTGCTTGTAACCGTTGCACCTTGTTATGTCTTGTATGCTATGTAATGTAAATATCTGTAACATGTAATCTTTGATGGAGCTTTTCTCCCCAGGACTCCATTGAAAAAGGGTTAATTTGGCCCAGTAGATTATCCTGGTTAACCAACAGCAAATAAATAAAATAAAATATAATCTTTTACATAGGCTGGTTGATGATTCTCTACTACTCCTTGATAACTCAAAATATTTCCAGAAATAATTGTTTCTAAATACTATATACCTGAATAAGTTCACTTTTTAAATATCTGAATGAGTCACTGTACAAGATCAGATATTTTAATCTTTCATAACTTAAATTTTCACATACATGCTTGTTTTCTTATAAGGTTTCCATATTGTTATTCCTTACTCTACTTTGGGCATCATGCAACTTACAAACAATGACTTTATCATTAATGATTTCCTTGACTTGATATTGGGCCGGATTCACGAAACCTCCGTGTAAGACTTAATATGTCTTATTCAGAGGCTGCAGTTGAACGGTATGACGTCAGCATGCCATGCATATTCATGAGGGCATGCTGAATCATACCCTAGTCTAACACGGTCCGTGTAGGAAAGTAGGGGGCGTGTCCAAACGCTGAGTACTGCAAAGGAACATGCCCCCAGAAGAGTCAGAGTCCTGAAAGTAAACACCCATGAGCGAGTCCGCTGAAATGTCAAGGAACACAACACCACACATCCCCACAGACTAAACCCTACTGAAAATGTGTAAAATGTAAAAATAGCAGTTTCATTTTTTTTTTTTTATAATTTCCAAAATGTTTGCCCGCATTTGCGCTCATTTGCGTGGGTATGCCCTTCGCTCAGCCACAGTTAGCAAACATTGAAAAGTAGCAATAGCGTAGCGGTAGCGACGTCGGCCAAAGAGGAGGTAGTCACGGTTTGATCCCCACAACATTATTCTTCATTTTTATTTAAATAAGTATGAAACAATTCCCTGACATATATAACTATAATTTAAGTAAAATATAATGAAATGGCTTATGTATTTGTGAACAAAACTGATATAATATATAAAAAAAGGATCATAATTACCCATAGCTTAGCAATGCTTTAACAAGCTGAATATGAGTGCCCATAGCTGAGCAGAGCTTTAACAAGGTTAATATGAGTGCCCATAGCTGAGCAGCACTTTAACAAGGTGAATATGGGTGCCCGTAGCTGAGCAGTGCTTTAACACGCTTAATATGAGTGCCCGTAGCTGAGCAGTGCTTTAACACACTTAATATGAGTGCCCGTAGCTGAGCAGTGCTTTAACACGCTTAATATGAGTGCCCGTAGCTGGGCAGCACTTTAACATGCTTAATATGAGTGCCCGTAGCTAGGCAGCACTTCACCCAGCGTAATATGAGTGCTTATAGCTAAATAACGCATTACCCAGCGTAAGCCGTTTGCGCGGAGCTGTGCAGCGCGCCAACCAGCTTACCATCGGGCAACATTGGGCAAGCTGTAGCAAAGTCGCCTTTACACAGACACACCTCATAGCCTGTCTAGACTGTAGTAAAATAAAAAAGCAATGACAAGGGTCGAACCCGGGATACTGTGCACCATAGTCAAAGTACAGAACCACTAAGCCATGACAGTTGTACTTAGAAATACAGTATTAGCATACATATAGGAATGGATGAAAATAGAACCATGACAAAGCAGGTTTGCTGTAAGCTGATAAATATCCAAAATAGACAATCGCAAATAAGTGCGGGAAAACCGGCATATATAAGCCCCATAGGCCTGAATACACACCATAACTGATTGTGGTACCCATTTGCAGTCAGGATGGCAGGTGCAGGAGAGGGAAATCGCTTTACAGCACAAAGGTGGGGTGTTGAGGAGTCAAAATATATGGTTTGGCTCCTAGTCCATCATCATGAAGGCTAACTCATGCAGGGCCAGGTTCAATGGGGAACGTACAAGGTAGAGGCGTGGAACCAGTTGGCACATGATCTCACCAGTGCCACAGGCAATCTGAGGACTGATGAACAGGTCCATCACCACCATGCGGACCTGAAGCGACGAAAGGAGGACCAACTGAACCGTTGGATCCAGGAGGCCCATCAAATGCCCAATGCCTCACTACTGAGTAAGTATCCATGTAATTAAGTATGTAAGAAATGCTATCCTAGCCTATAGTATGGATAGGTATGTTCCAATATTACTTCATTTATATTACAGCTGCAGGTGTTCGTTCCGCGAATCGGCAAGCCTATGCTGATAGGCTGGTGAGGTTGCACCACCAGGCAGGTTAGTAATTATTTTGCTTGTATTGTTATAGAATATAAGTGAGACAGCTTGTAAAAGAGTTCAGTGTTGTAACCCAGTAATAAAGGTCAAATAAGCCTAGAAGTAAGATTCTGCTAGTATTGTAAGATTAGATAAGTGATGCAGCCTGTAAAAGAGTGTATTGCAATCCAGTAATAAAGATTAAACAAGTCTCAAATAGAGTTTCCACCTGTATTGTAATATCAGATAACTGCTTCAGCCTGAAAATGAGTGTTGTAATCAATCAACAAAGGATAGACAAGTGTCGAATACATCCTTGTAAATTCTGCCATATGAAATAAGTGAGTCAGCTGGAAAGGATTGTTGTAACCCAGTAATAAATGTTAATAAAGCCTAGAATTAAGTACCATCCTGAAATGTAAATATAAAATAAGCGAGAGAGTGTGAGAAAGACAGTTTGGAGCTACCAAGAAAGCTGTAATAATCTGGAATAAAGGTATACTGCATTCACTACATAATGAAATGAATGAGACAGCCACAACCAAAGAGTGAAATTTCTTTAATAAAGTACAGAACCTGGACTGTGTCCATCCCACAAACTGGATATGTTGCTGTACCCTTGCATTATGGAGATAGTATGGTTGTATGAAATGCTAAACATCCACAGTTGTCTAGACCCATATAAATCAAATGTAGCAGGATGCTTTACCTGAACACAGCCAGATATGAACATATATGAATAAAAATGGAATGTATATGAATGTAGCAGTAACATCCCCATCACCAACATTCCTAAGGTTACATACAGGAAACTGTAATAATACATGTAGGGGATATATATCTGCATCTACTAGGAATGTACAGTATATGTATAGGTAGTTTAAGTTGTTAATGTAATATTTCTCCACCCTACCCTATTCTCACAAATGATGCCATTCCACACCAAACTGGGTATGTGTATTCACAATTAATTCCCATGGACATTTGTCCTGTTGGTTCATACATATCTGCATGTATGTTGATGCATGTGCCCTGTTCACATATCCAAACCTGATGGCCTGTTGCCACCAATCAACCCTGCATGCTGTTGGAATGTGCACTGTTGTTCTAAATATGCATGTGTTATGCTTGCTGCTCAATGTTCAGAATTCATGGGTGTTTGGTTAATGGGAATACTGATGCATGCTGTTACAACTAATTTTGAATGGTGTTGTTTGTTACTAACCCAAAATGCCATAAAATACTGCTAAACATAGGACAACAGGGAAGGTGGGTTCCAGCAGACACACCTCTCCCACCTCAGCTGGCGAGTGCACCTGGCACCAGTGCCCAGGCCGGGACCTCCTCCTCCAGTGGCCCTGTGCCACCTTCGGGTGGAAGCGCTGCAGGGGATGGGGCTCGTCCCCCCTCTGCAAGCGTGGCCGGAAGAGAGCCTCCACTCACCCTCCATAGGGTCCGGTCTGTGGTGCGTAGTGAGATCAGGCATTCCGTGACTGATCCCCTATTCCAGCTTGAGGCGAGAGTGGCGCAACTCATGAGTGTGCCTGCCCATCCTATCCAGCCCCCAGCACAGCCCCGGCCTGGGCTGTGAAGGCGCAGTGGTAACTGCCCATGGGTGGGGATCTCAGTTCCACTGTTGCCATCTGTGGGCTCATGGTCTTGCGATATCCAAACATCCATCCCCGTCAATTGGGTTTACCCCCCACATGTTTATAGGTTCATAGGTTCATACTAGGCTATCTGCCCTAGGGCATTTATAAGCCTAGCCAGAATGTGTTTGGCTTTCACCACCCATTTTAAATGAATTTTGCTATGCCCTTTTTCGAGGTTAGTATACTCTGCCTCTGTCTAACAGTGACACAGAAGTGATACCCGGGGTAAACCTACAATCTCCCATCCACTCATCAAGATTCCTCTTGAAGAGAGTCAATGACGGACTCTGCCTAACCTGGACTGGGATTTTATTCCAGAATGAAGGGAGCCTCTGGGTTATGAATCTGTCCCTCCAGCATGTCCTATTTATTTCAGTGCTGAGGTTCAAGTCTCTCGAGCGTGTAGCTTGATGGGATTTGGATTTTCTGAGGTGCAGCATGTCCATTAATTCCGGGTTGGACATGGCTTTATACATCGGGCACAGATCGCCTCTGAGCAGGCGGTATGCCACTGAGTAGAGTTGGAGTTTCTTTATCATGTATGTGTCATACTCCGCCCCTGTATGCGTCTTGTTTGTCTTGTCTGTTAACCTCCCCAACCTACCTCCCCAAATATACCCACTTCCTGTACCTCACATTCCACTCTCACCTGAAAAAAAAATAAAAAAAAAGGCACTCTGTTAACACAAAAAAATTACGCCCCGTACATAGCTGCCCATTTTGCATACATGTCTGCTGGACATGTCAACTGATAATTAAAATTGGCTGTACAACATATTTGTTGTCCTCACCCCTCTCTCAGGGGTGGAAGGTGTCAAATCTCACTCTAAATTTGTAACATATGCACAGCTGTTGCTGGTAAAGAATTGGGCAGCTATGGGCCTTCCCTACATCCTTCCTGCACATCCCGAGCTTGTTTTCCTACTGTCCTACCCTCTTTGTGCCCCCTTTTTCACCACTTTCCTATTTCCCCATTTTCTTTTCTTTAAAAGAAATTAGCGCGGGTGTTAGCGGGAGTAAGCACTTTTAAGCAGTAGTCAGCGGGTGTGTGCTTGTGTGCACTTAGCTAAGCATAGATAAGCATAGATAAGTGTCATGCAAACTCGCGCAAACCCACTTACAACTGCTTAAAAGTGCCTTAGTCACTCTGTATGACAAGGCCTGTAGTCTGCTCATCTGCAAAATAAAATACCCCTGTCAGTCTTGAACCCAGGACCTTGGAAACACTAGTCTGCATGAATTACCACTGAGCCACAGCAGATATACAAGAACTTGGTGCTGAAAGAAATATATCATGAAATACAGGGAGTGAATGTAAAGGGAAAATAGGAAGGCCATTACACAAAGCTTGTTCTGTGTATCTTTACTGGCAATTCTTGTGGAATTGCATTACATTAGTGTGATAAGAGAAACAGCCATGCTAGTAGGTAATAATGTTACAGTAGCACCTTACAAACCCCACACAGTATCAGAGCAGGATAAACACCGCCATATTTGCATAGGTAAGAGGCCAGACCTCCCAACTGTGACTGATTTACAGGGATGTCCCTGATCTGCAAACAAATGTTACCTGTGCCCCACTGACTCCTGTGAAATGTACTAACAGTAAGCAGAAAGGTGGGGAATCCCACGTAATGGTAACTGTCAATAAGTTACAGTAGACACTACTTGCATGTCAGAAATGGTGTAGTAATACATATGCTCAAAATACCCCACAGTCACAACTGCAGAATATCTGAAATATATCACGAGTGTATCCCACTGATATGTACCTTTCCCTGAGGCCGGTCAAATATATACCTGAGAGTATCTGAGGCCTGCAATTGTCAGAAACACACAGGCATATCAGCCTGTCTGCTGTTACACACTCTGCGAATAGCTGTAGAATTACTTCCACAAGCATGCTCTTATGTAGGAGTACAACACAGAAATATCAAAGGATGTAGCCATCTAACATACTAATGACAGTATAGCAGTTCACAAGCACTGCATGTGCCCAATAGTCATAATTGTTAGTACAATATACTTAGTTGTCCTCACCCCTCTCTCAGGGGTGGAAGGTTTCAAATGTCACACCAAATGTCAAACATGTACAGCTATTGCAGTTAAAGAAATGTGCAGCTATGGACCTTCCCTACACCCAGCCTGCACATCCCTAGCTGGTGTCCCCACTGACTTCCTGCTTCCCGCTTACAACTGTTTAAAAGTGCCTTATTCACTCTGTATGACAAGGCCCTAGTACTGCTCAGCAGTAAAATAAAATACCTTTGTAAGTGTCAAACCCCAAACCTTGGGCTCACCAGACTGCATGAAGTACCACCAAGCCACAGCAGACATATAAAAACTTAGTGCTGAAAGAAATATATCATGCATTACAAGGAGTGAATGTAAATGAAAAATAGGAAAGCCATAGCAACACATTCCAGTAAAGACAAATATCAGGCATTGCAGGAGTGAATGTAAAGAGAAAATAGAAAAGCCATAGCAACACATTGCAAGAACTACTGTTGTATGCCAGTTACTCCACAAATCCCACAGGAAAGTACATACTCCCATGTAAACAGTGTTAGCATTAGCAGGTGTGAGTTAACATACACACTGAGAAGAGTGAATTGGAAGAAGCAACAGTCAGGTTTCAGTACAACATGCATTTCAGTGGCTACAACACAGCCTCAGATATGAGAGATATACCAACTTTCTGACTGACACAGCAGTGTCCACAGCAAACCAGCATGGTTCTCACCTTGCAAAACTGAAAGGCCTATGCCTACCTAACCTATCATTTTATAGCAGTGTCCTGAAATCACAGTGAGAACTGCAATTACCACACAGCAGGCTGCATGCAATTACTAAATGCTGGCCACCAATTGGTGCAGAGGCCATCACGCACATGCAATAATATCATTGCAGCAACTGGAGAGAGAGAGAGAGAGAGAGAGAGAGAGAGAGAGAGAGAGAGAGAGAGAGAGAGAGAGAGAGAGAGAGAGAGAGAGAGAGAGAGAGAGAGAGAGAGAGAGCTAAAAGCTGTCAGTGACAAAGGTAATGTAAACTACATAATCTAATAATCTACATACTGTGAACCCTCCATATGTATTAGCAGTCTGTATCTATATGTATATGCAGATGTGCATAGGGCAAGGGACATACTGCAACTGTTAGTGAAGGCTGGACATACATATGTAGTTGAAGGTTGCTATGTGCACAAATGTAGGTTGTAGTGTGTGGCATTGAAAACAGCATGCAGTGCAGGTATATGTCACGTGGTGGTGAACTTCTGTGGGACTGAGCCAGTGAGGCCTGCTACAGCTATACGGCCTGAGGACAGCATAATGCATTCTACACAACACTGTGCAATATCATTACAGAATGGTATGTCTCACAACTGTTTCAAGTGATATTCCCACCATGAAAGGTGGGCAGTCTGTGTGCCTACATGTGCATGTATATGTACAGCAATGGATGTTTATTAGTGTGTGTGTGTATATATATATATATATATATATATATATATATATATATATATATATATATATATATATATATATATATATATATATGTATATATGTATATATATATATATATATATATATATATATATATATATATATATATATATATATATATATATGGATATGTATATACTGATATATATATATGTAAATGTATATGTGTGTGTGTATATATATCTATCTATATATATATATATATATATATATATATATATATATATATATATATATATATACATATATATATATATATATATATATATATATATATATATATATATATATAAAGAGAGTGAGAGAGGGGGACATGGGGCAGATGTACTGCAACAGGTGCCTGGTGACCAAGGCAAAGAATGAACACCAGTGTTGGTACTGCAGTACCATACCCCATTCCAAAACATGTTACCCAGTAACTACCACAAAGGTGGTTGCCTGCCTACCACTTGAGGTGTCAGAAGGGAACATGGGACACAGGTGTAAAATAGCCTCCCCTTTGATATCCATAGTGGCACACTAGTCTTGTAATCCCTGTACATGGTACGTGTCATCACAAAAGGTGTGTCAGCTAGGGAAATGTAAGTCAGTGTGCCCCTCTACACCTCACAATGTCCTATGCAGCATGTACCTCCCATGAGAACTACAGCAAGTGGAAAGGCCACAGACATACCTAACAAAGACTGATAATAAGTACATAGGTTCATAGGTTCATAGGTTCATACTAGGCTATCTGCCCTAGGGCATTTATAAGCCTAGCCAAAGTCTATTTGGCTTTCGCCACCCATTTTAAATTAATTTTGCTATGCCCTTTTTCGAGGTTAGTATACTGTGCCTTTGTCTAACAGTGACACAGAAGTGATACCCGGGGTAAACCTACGATCTCCCATCCACTCATCAAGATTCCTCTTGAAGAGAGTCAATGAGGGACTCTGCCTAACCTGGACTGGGATTTTATTCCAGAGTGAAGGGAGCCTCTGGTTTATGAATCTGTCCCTCCAGCATGTCCTATTTATTTTATTTCAGTGCTGAGGTTCAAGTCTCTTGAGCAAGTAGCTCGATGGGATTTGGATTTTCTGAGGTGCAGCATGTCCATTAATTCCGGGTTGGACATGGCTTTATACGTCAGGCACAGATCGCCTCTGAGCAGGCGGTATGCCACTGAGTAGAGCTGTTGTTTCTTTAACCGGGCAGCATATGGCATTTGGTTGAGCTCTTTGATCCTCTTGGTGAGGTACTTTTGGGGTCTTTCCAGTTGCTGCATGTGTCTGGTAAGGTACATCCCAAAAGGGGCATTGTACTCAATTATGGGCCTGATGAGGGATGAGTAAAGAGGCACGATGACCTCCCCTGATCTAGATGTGAATCCCTTCATGATTAGGTGGGCTATATAAAATGTTTTTCTAACCACTTTGGCCACGTGGTTGTCAAATGAGAGATTGCTATCAACTTGGGCCCCCAGGTCCCTAATTACTTCTTCTGTACTTAATGGATTACCACTTATGTGGTAATCTGTGGCACTGTTTTGCCAAAGGAGATGACTATACACTTTTTGGCGTTTAGCTTGAGGCCATGGCTCTGGCACCAGTTGTCTGTTTCTATGAGGCCCTTTTGGAGGATGCTTGTGTCGGCTGGAGAGTCGATTATGGCACCCAGTTTGCAGTCATCTGCGAACTTGGTCAGCCACAGTCCTTCCGTGTTGGCCTGTACCTCCGAGAAATATATACCGAACAAGAGAGGCCCCAGGACTGAGCCTTGTGGGACGCCACTTGTAACTGAGTCTGACATGGCTCCAGCAATTCTAACCATGTGGGTTCTGTCCTTGAGCCAGTTTGCAACTTATCTAGTGACATAGGGGTTTATATTTAACTGGTGAGCTTATCTATAATGCCCGAGTGGGGTATTGTATCGAAGGCTTTTGCGAGGTCCAGGTAGGCTGTGTGGACCACCTTCCCCTCGTCATTGGCCTTGGTGACTGTTTCAAAGATATCAACCAGGTTTACGAAGCAGGATCTGCCCTTAACAAAGCCGAACTGGCTAGGATCCAGTGTCTGTAGGTCCACAATATCTTTATTTATGAGGTCCATGATGATCCTTTCCACAGCTTAGCAGACCAAGCTAGTCAGGCTTATGGGGCGATAGTTTCCAGGATCCGTTGAGACACCACCTTTGTGGAGAGGGACCACTGTTGCTGTACGCCACTCTTTGGGTACATATCCTGTAGTAAGGCTGAGATTGAACAGTAGTTTTATGTTTGGGTTTAGCTCTTCTTGGAATTCATGTAGGATGCAGCCCGGGACACCGTCTGGTCCCATTGATGCTGTGTTTTTTACTTTGGAGAGGGCGGCTCTTACCCGAGCATCTGAGATGTCAAGGGGGCAGTACTCTGCTGGGATAGATATTTGCCCTTTTGGTGGGGAGGGGGGGGAGAAGTTTGCAATGAACCTGTCAGCTAGGATGTTGGCAATGTCTGTTGGTTCGGTGTATTTTTTGTCATTTAGGACTAATTCCGGGCATATCTGGGAATTCCCACCCAGGTTCCTAACATAACTAAAGAAAGCCTTGTGATTATCCTTAGAGTCCTGTGCAATTTTTCTCTCAAAGCTGGCCTTAGACGATTTTATGAGTGCCCGTAGTTTTTTGCTAATACTGATCAGAGATGCCTTCCCTTTTTGGGATTCTGCTCTATCATGTAGTATCTTCCTCCTTCTATTGTATAGTTTGATTATGGCTGGGGTCCACCAGACAGGACGTCTGCCTTTAGAGGATTGGGTCTTGGTTTTATTTGGGATTGCATGATCCATGCATTCCTGAAGATGTTCATAGAATGCGTTTATAAAGGACTCTGCGGTCTGGGCCATATTTTCCACAGGCCCGGGGGCTTTGAAGGATTCCACCTCGGTTTTGAGGAGTGTGAAATTTGCATTAGAGAAGTTTTTCACTGTGGTTTTCTGGGCAGGGGGTGGGGTCTGGATGTGAATATCCAGTGAGATTAGTTTATGGTCTGATCTTACCAGTGAGGGATACACTTCTGGTCTGGAGCATAGAGTCTCCATGTTGGTGATGATCAGGTCCAGTATGTTTTCCCCTCTTGTGGGAGTGGTAACAAGTTGTTCCATAGCATTTGAGTTTATAAATTCTAGGAACCTTTGGGCTAGGGTGTTGGAGCTAGAGTAATGCTCCCACTCTATGTTTGGGTAATTGAAGTCGCCCAATATAATGGTGTTTGGAGAGACCTTCATATTTTCCAGTGTTCTCAGGAAGGCCGAGTGGGGTTCCTGGGTTTGGGAGGGTGGTCTGTAGCAGGTTATAAACTGGAAGGCAGTTTTACCCACTGTTAGTTGCACATGGATAGTCTCTGATGCTTCGTGCTGTGCCACCAACCTGGAGGTGTGGGTATCTTTGCCTAATATTGATACTCCCCCTCCTTTTGTAGTTTGGTCCAAGTTTTGGGGCCGAAAAGCATGGTATGAGGTATAACCTGGTAGTGCTGGGGTGCTCTCAAGAGCCTTGAACCAGGTTTCTGTTACTGCACAGACATCGATGTTCTGCATGCTAAGGAGTTTCGAGTGCGTGCATCTTGATGTTTAGACTTCTGGCGTTGAGTAGCATTACTCTTAGTTTCTTATCCCTTGTGATACCTATGGAGGTGGGTTTGTCTTCTGAGCCTTGCCTAAAAAAGGAACTATGGGGGTAGCAAGAGCCTTTGCCAATATCCAAAAGCCTAGGGGTGACAGGTGCAAGCTGTCCCTAGTGAAGCATCGTGGCTTGTCGAGCATGTCAACCCAGGCTGACAGGCATTGGATCCCCTTTGAATGACACCAATACTTAAGCCACTTGTTGAAATTGATCATCTTGTCTTCATATTGTGGCATCATTCTTGGTGAGGGTAAGATGCTACTCAAGGTCAGGGTCATACCAGCCTGGGCCACATGCTCAGAGAACTCCTCTATGTCTCTTTTCATGTAGTCCAGGGAGGTACGTCTCAGGTCATTCACACCAGCATGGACAATGACTGAGTCATATTTGTACTTGCCTTGGAGTGACCTGAGTGCTTGTGTTATGTGGCGGATCCTAGCGCCCGACAGGCAGCTCACCGTGACCTTCTCCTTGTTCAGCCTGGTGTGCGGGACGTCAGTGTGCCTGATGATAGAGTCACCTATTACAAGTGTATCAGGTGTGTTGTTTAGCCTTAAGGGCTGTGACTGTTTGGCACACTGGCTTTGTGAGCTATGTGTTGCATGTGTTTTGTTTTGGGGTAGTGGTTGCTTGGGTGTCTGCTTTGGAGGTCTCTGCTGCTTAGGCAGATTTTTATTTAGAGCCACCGAGTATGTTTTTGTGTGTTTATGTGTTTGGTTTGCTGTCGTGGTAAGTCTATATGAGACTGGAATTGTAGTGAGTGTGGTTTCCTTCTCCTCCTGACTGGTTACGCCAGTACTGAGTTGAGAGAGCTTAGCCCCCAGTTTGGCTATATGGTTGCATCTCTCACATGTGTTGGAATTTGTTGGGAAGAGGAGAGGGTTGTCTGTGTACATGAGGCAGTTGTAACATTGCCTCAAGATTCCCACATTCACCAGCTGGACCTGAGAGGAGATTTACAACTGACCTTTGGACATGCTAGAATAGTATTGGGAATTCCTTTATAATTGAAAAAAAAGGGCCAAAGGGGAGCAAGGTACTCAAGGGGAGTTTGTGAGGGTGTAGTGCTTTTAATTTTTTAGTGCTGACTTATATAATTGCTTTAGTGAGCAAGTGCCAGGTAACTTAAATGCAATGTGTTACAGGTAACTTAAATGCAAAAACGACAAGCAGTAACTTTTTTCAAGTGAAACAAGGAAATAAGTACAATAAGCAATGCAGATATCACTAGGGATCCACAGAAGCGCTGAAAAGCCGCGTTTTAGGTGGAATTAGCATTTCAGGGAAATAAGCAAACAAACAACAAGCATACAAACAAAGCTAGATTCAGCAGGCCTGGATCTAGTCTATGCTACAGCAAACAAGGTGTACCAATTTCAGTAAGAAACAGTTCAAATATGCAGGCACAATAAGCCTTTAACCCGAAATTCCCAGCTCAGAAGGGCAGAGTCCAGCCTCTCCTCCCACAAGAGTGCAGACCACAAACCTTCTTAATGTAAAATAACTGGCCTGAAGCCCAAGTGCTTAAACCAGAACTAATACACTTTTAGAATAACAGACACTGAGCCCTCAATCAGCAGTTCCCAACTTAGAAGGATATAAGCTACCTGTCCTGCCACCACAGTGTAGGCCACAAACCTTCCTAATGTAAAACAACTGGTCTGAAGCCCAAGTGCTTAATCCAAAAGACTTAGAATGATACCTACACTTTAATCAAGTTACTACCAAGCAGTAATAAATACAATTGAATACTTTAAAGAATGCCTGGATTAGTGCTCAAGTTATACAAACAAAGCTAGATTCAGCAGGCCTGGATCTAGTCTATGCTACAGCAAACAAGGTGTACCAATTTCAGTGAGAAGCAGTTCAAATATGCAGGCACTATAAGCCTTTAACCAGAAATTCCCAGCTCAGAAGGGCAGAGTCCAGCCTCTCCTTCCACAAGAGTGCAGACCACAAACCCATTTAATGTAAAATAACTGGCCTGAAGCCCAAGTGCTTAAACCAGAATGAATACACTTTTAGAATAACAGACACTGAGCCCTCAATCAGCAGTTCCCAACTTAGAAGGATGTAAGCTACCTGTTCTGCCACTACAGTGCAGACCACAAACCTTCTTAATGTAAAACAAGTGGTCTGAAGCCCAAGTGCTTAAACTAAAAGTCTTAGAATGAGTTACACCAAGCAGTAATAAATACAACTGAGTACTTTTAAGATGACGCAAAAGCAAAATAAAGTAGGAAGAAACACAAATACAGTAAAAGCAGATACATTTTTTTTGAGTGAGCAAATGAGATGGGCCCAGGAGTTACAGGACAGAAACAAATGCAAACGCAGGCCTTCAAATCAGAAAGTTGAGAGAGATGGAAGACCGCCCAAACGGCCAATAACTGCAAATTCTGGGCCAGAAACACTCCTTATGTGGTAGACACGTTACCTAATGCTTACCACTCCCACTGATATACTAGAAGGGTTCCCTCCAACACAGAAAGGCTTGGGGGGGCTCAGAAGCTTACAAACAGTCCTGGATACAGCAAATCTGTATCTGGAACACTAATTACAGGAAAGGTAGGAAACAGGCTTACAATTTTTTTTTCCAGAAAAGTAGCAAAAACAGTAGTAAAAACAATTCACATGCAGTGCAAGCTGGCACACTTGAGTATGTAGCAATATTAGTCCACACACAGTTTGAAAAAATGTAATGAAATTAAAAAGGACTAAAAGCAAGTGCAGAAAGGGTTTATTAGGTAGAATGCGGTAAAGAGATGGGACTGGGGGAGTGTCCTAGATCAAATCTACAGTAGGGCGGGCACTGCAAAAGCCACCAAATTTAAACTACAACCAAGAACAGGGAAGGGGTGGGGAAGACAGTTTCAACAGAGATGTGAGGAATCACAGTGCAAATTATAAAACCAAAAAAATATATACTGATCTCTGTATATTTGCAGAACAGTAAGACAACAGATATCTAAGCAACAATTTAGCTCTATAATACAGAATAATACAGAAAAATATACTCAGCTCTATATATTTGCAGATAGTCTTGTAAGGCTGTCTCTCAACACACAGGTTCCAAAATGCAGGCTGCTATTAACAGCAAATTAAGGGAACCTTGAGTTAACACACAAGCTATAGAAACCAAAATGGGGGGGACAGTTTCAACAGAGATGTGAGGAATCACAGTGCAAATTATAAAACCAAAAAATATATACTGATCTCTGTATATTTGAAGAACAGTAAGACAACAGATATCTAAGCAACAATTTAGCTCTATAATACAGAATAATACAGAAAAATATACTCAGCTCTATATATTTGCAGATAGTCTTGTAAGGCTGTCTCTCAACACACAGGTGCCCTCAAACACATTCCCTATGCAGACTGACACACAAAACCACAGCTAGAGTGGCTTGCATACTTCCTACACAGAGGTAACCACTGCTGGACATACAGAGTTATGCCACACCCATACCAGTCAGCCAACCACCATGACAACACCTCACAATCCGTCCAGCCTACATGACCTAGGGCCCTAATCCTTGTCACTGCACTAAACAGCACATGCTGGAGGTACAGGTTTCTATACACAAATATGCCATACCCTGGACTAAACCACCCAGCATTAACAAACAAGGATCCTTATTAGCAGATGTCATACATACCCCTGATGAATGTTATGGAGATAGGTAATATGCCCTGTGAGTCACCTCTGTGTAACCATTTCACAGGAGCAAGTAAAATCACATTACATGTGTCCCAAAGGGCAGGGTAGCATATGGCTAGGCTGCCCTAGGCCCAGGGCCAATAGCATAGTACCTACCTATGACACAATGCACACACACATGTACTCAGTGCATTATCAGCTATGTGAGGTTGAATGAGTGTGACACTGACTGTGTGCAAGGTCTGTAAAGGTGTGATAGCTTAGCGTGAGTTTTTGTCTGTCATGGTAGTTTGTGTCCTAGGTGTGAGGCCAGAGAAAGATGTGTCAGTTATCGGGATGCAAACATAGTAGATTGGTATATGTTGTGCCATAGTTCCCTGTGTACAACTGCGGTGTCCCATCGTAGGCAGAAGCAATACATGTATGCTCAGTAAGCAGTACTGCTGTTGAATCCAGCTCACATATGAACTATTGTACTACCTGAAGTTGTAGGCCTAGACACTACAGTATGGTGTATGTTCACATTCCCTGGTAACACTGTCTGGTGTGTTTCCTGTAGTCTGCACAGATTACATACCTCATGCATAGGTATCTGTAAGTAGGGGCACACAGTACTATAAGATACACAGTTAATGCTCATCTGTGTCGTCATACATTTCTGTGTTGTATGTATGTGTCATGTGTGTGTAATGATGCCTGTACCATGGCCGCAATCACATGTGTGTTACAGGGTATGTGTGTGTACCTGGCAGCATGTATAGTCTGTGACAGCAGTATGCTGGCTATATTAACAACTGTGCACATATGTCAGGTAGGGGTATGGCATCAAAGACTAGGTGTATTACCATTGAAACTGTGAATGTGCATTGAATTCAATGCATGGGATGACAATATTCTTCATCCATTAGCTTGATACATACCCCAAGTGTGACGTTGTGCATTGTATCCCAAACAGTGTGCCGAGTGCTGGTGTATACTAGTTTGTTGTATGGAGAGTGGCAGGCACTGTCAGACAGTTGTGGGCCGAGCACTGATATGTTGTATCAAACATGTGTATGCCCTGATAGACAGACAGATGCTATATATAGCAGTTAAGTGATATCAGTACATGAGAATATTAAGTGTGCCACATGACTTGCTCACATATTTTTCTTTTCCTTCCAGGGTGATGGTGCATCAGCGTAACCCACGTTATACAGCAGCAGAGGATCAGGAGATCCACCAGAGCCTGGTGCAGAATTTCTCTGTGCTGTTTTCCAGGACCAGCCAGAACCAGCATGAGAGGGCTGCACTGTGGCAAGATCTTGTCCGTCGGGTAAATGACATAGGCAAGCATAACCGGACATATGAGCAGGTACGCCATCACTGCAGTGATTTAATCAGACATGTCCGGCAGCATGAGTCTGATATCCACAGACAACAGCTTGCCATAGGTGGTGGGGTATCTATCCACCCCCCCTCACCAGTGTGGAGGAGCACCTCCTAAGTGTTGTGGCTCCAGGCCAACAACAACATCCACAAACATGTGTCATTATGGAGGCCGGAGCCACCCAGCATGTTAAAATGGAGTGTGCAGGTAACATGCCATATCTGTAGTTGACTGTTCTCTGTACTGGTAGTTTATGCATGTGTGAAATGTGTACTGTGTGTGTAGCTATTAACCTGCCTATTCTTCTGCAAGATTGATATTCTGAGCATAATCTGTACACCTGTGAAAGCCACCTGTTGTACTACTGTACTTTATCATACTCAGAGTATCAATGGCACAGTTGTGGCCACTGGCATTCACTCTCATATTTTTTCAGGTCCCTCTGGCATGACAGCAAGGCAGCCAATCCATGCTGGTGAGTGTGTAATAACAATACTATTGCTAATGACATGTGTATGTCATATGGAGGTGTAGTGTGTGCACATGTAACACACCTACGCATAATGCATGCTGTGCATGTTTGCTGTGAGACTATGCATATCCCATTATTCTCAGTAGCTGGCTCACTCACATGCAATACACAGAGCATGACACACATGTGTGGCACCACAGTACTGGACATTTTATAGGCATACCTGATACACATGTACACAACACACACGTGTGGCATAGACACTACACCTTAGCCTGCTACACATGTCCAATTATGACACATACTGTATGGCCACCCTTCAGTATCCCACTTATCATCTATGCAGCACACATAATATACCTGAGGGGTAGAGGCCTATCATGTATTTGTGCAACAGTCTTGAACAAATAATACATTCATGTTAGGCAAGGCTCACTATTGGCCACCTTACACACCCATGTAACAAGTGGCTGTGTAATTGTAGATGTAGTCATGTTACTGTACTTCAGGTACAGCATGCTAGTTGCCTGTCTGGCACACATTATTATTGTTGACTGACCACAAGAAGCATGTTGATCATGGCTCATGTTACTACATCACATCCAGTTCCACTGACCACAAAAGTACACATAGCAGATATTGCATAGCACCGTCATGTGTTGTGTGTGTGTGTGTGTGTGTGTGTGTGTGTGTGTGTGTGTGTGTGTGTGTGCAAACATATGCACCCACAGCTTGTAACACTTGCACAAGATTGTTATGTCCTTGTACACATTGTGCCCCAGGGTGGAGACAATCACAGAACAACTACACACAAGCATCAAGTATACGTATACTGTTATTAACAAGGGCTGTCTACACTTGCACTGCATGTTCCTGTGCAACACATAATCTGCATGCTGACACATGTGCAGTGATGTTTTTCCTTGTGATACTGTCACCCACCCTCAAACAGTATTGTGTATGTGTTGGATTGCAGGTGTGTCTGTGTTTGTATCTGCTGTACTGAGGAGTGTGCCTGTGTGCTTGTGTGCATGTGTGCATGTGTGCATGTGCACCTGTGTGCATGTGCGCCTGTGCACATGTGTGCCTGTGCACATGTGTGCCTGTGCGCATGTGTGCCTGTGTGCTAACATCGTGTACACATTTGTAAACTGTGTTTCCATCTTCCTCTCACAAGTTCTGATGTTGCTCTGGTGGAGTGCAGCAGGGAACCTGAAGCCACTGCTGGGGATAGTAATAATGATGATACATGTGTAATGGCACAGGGAGGTGTGACAGGATCTGTCGTTGGTCAGCCAATCAACACTACACAGCAGTCAACCCCATCAATGCGCACAGTCATCCTGCCGATACATCCATTGTCACCAATGTCCTTAGCTGAGGGACAGCATACAGTGGGCATTGACCAGGGTAGTGTGGTATCATTGGCACATGCATCCCCTCACAGCAGCCATGGCCAGATTCCTGACATGGTACCACACTGACGGATGTCCAGGGGTTCTCGTGGGAGCATCCATGGTCGTACTGCCCCTGTCAGACGTGCCCACAGAGGTCTTTCAACATCAGCTATGTTCCGGGCTGTAATGCAGGCACAGGCACATATGGAACGGTACACCAGACAGGGTCTGAGGGAGCTTAGAGCACATCGCACCGCTATGAATGACACTATGCGTGACGTTGCGGCTGCCATCTGTAATATCAGCGAGCTCATTGATAGACGTTGGGGGGACACATTAGATCTCTTCCATAACTACATGTCCAGGAGCCAGGACAGTGCAGGACGGTTGAGGCGTCGACGTGGACATATGCCAGCAACATCATCAGCTGGCAGTCATCGCGGATGACAACAAACCGGCAGCCGCTCCCATAGTGCCAGTACCAGCCACAGCAATGCTGGGTCTGTGCTGTCATTAGACCGTCCTAGAAGACCACATGCACATGGCTCTGGACAGTCCCAGCAGGGACATGTGTCCAGTCAACAACCCACTGCTTCTGATGACAGTACCCAGTCTGGCTTAGTACCTGATACTGTCCATAGCACCCCTGCCAGGCACATGTACCGTGTCCGTGGCCTAAGACAGTGATCTGTATGACCTGGCAGGTACAGTCTGTGGATGTCCACAAACACCCGTATATGGCAGCCACGTGGTGGAACTGTGTGCATGCATACACGCACACATAATGCTAACACCTAGGGCTAACACATACACACACACACATCGCATCAACATTGCCCCATGTTGTACTGTTGTCCCTCACTAACACACACACACATACATGTCGATTGGCTGTGTCAATGGCAGACTCTGGCAAACCAAGTACACACCCTGTGCATATGATGAAACTGTGCCACCTCCTGCCATCTGTGACATTGATGCAGGAACAGGATAGCATAGTGCTGATGCACAGGGTGACTGCATAGCACTGTAGTAATAATATCATGTTGTTAACAGTACAGTGTAATGATATTGTTGTGGGTATATTCTAGCATGCATGATGTATTAACTATGATTGTCATTGTAGTTTTGTATACACCAGTGTTAATTCCCAAAGTGTACTGTCTGCACATGTGCCACATGGCCGTTGTGTGTACCTGTGCCTGCATGTTTTGGGGTGTGGACAGTACATGTGTGATGTTTGCAGCACACAGTTGCAGTTTTACATTTGTGAACATGGTTAGCATGGAACATGACATGGTTTGACAGTATGTGGTGGGTGATACGGTTTCCAAATGTCAATGGTCTGCATTCTGGTACTATACACAGCCTACATAGCCTGACATTCAGTGGTCATTACATGGTGTCTCCTCAACTGATACACATATGTAGGAACCTGGTGTCAGTGATATCCCTGCAGTACTACACTATACCAGTAGCCATTCTTACTGAGCCCCACACATCTCTGGGAACAATTCTCTTTGGCATATAGCAGTCTCACGTACATGTCAACACACTACAGATATGTCCATGCATGACTGCAAATGCATACAGTGGCCTACAATGCATTCTACGCATGACACACCTAACCACCACAAGGGTATTATACAGACAGATACCTGTTGTCCAAGCCATGCTGTATTGCTGTAACGCAACTGTAGCATTGTCATCAGCATGTAGTTAACTTAGTATTCCAACAGTACCATGTAGGTGGTAGCACCCATCATGTAGAACGGGTAATGGTGTGTACATGTGGACAAGTGTTATCTTGTCTATCCTGTGATGTTCACATTTCCAAAGGTATTCTGCAGTCCCTCAGTGTATCACCTAAGCAAGAAGGTGTTTGTATGCATATCGGCAACAGTTGCCATACACCTACACTGGATGTCCATCACTCACAGACTTTGCTGTGTTTTAACATGTCTGACATATACTCCAGACATGAACCTTCACCCACATTAATCTATCAAAGCTTTCATGGGTGTGTGCCACATAGTTGGCCTAGGAAACAGATCACTGCAGTAGTCTGCATTGTCACCAACATACATGTATGGTCTAAGGTCTGTTAAGCTGCGGCACATGCTGGCAAAGGTAACAACTGTATTCATATGAGGCAGGCTTCACACATAGGAACTATTAAAGGTCACAGGTGCATATCTGTATGTGGCACACATATACCTGATGTGTGCATTGAAATTACTGTTATAATAATATGTCATACAATAATAGAAGCAAAACATACAACAGATTGACAAACTGTGGTACAAACACACATGGTATTTGTAGGATTCAAACCCCTACCTAACTATATTATGAGACTTGAGAGGGACGCATTAGCGCAGCATGCTATTCGCATTACTGGATGATTTTCCTTCTCTTGCTGTATTTATAGGGTGCTGACATCATTAGTTTTTCCAATGAGGAATGTTCAACTTTTAGTGTGTTATCCCAGTCTTCAAAAAGGCCATTTCTTTCACAGAGAATTGCATACAGCATTTGCAGGATTCAAATCTCTACCTAACTATGTTATGATAGTTGAAAGAAATGCATTAGCGCAGCGCGCTATTCGCATTACTGGATGATTTCCCTTCTCCTGCTATATTTATAGGGTGCTGACATCATCAGTCTTTCCAAAGAGGAATGTTCATCTTTTAGTGTGTTATAGGGTGCTGACATCATCAGTCTTTCCAAAGAGGAAAGTTCATCTTTTAGTGTGTTTTCCCAGTCTTCAAAAAGGCCATTTCTTTCACAGAGAATTGCCCCCCACACATGCACAGCATTTGCAGGATTCAAACCCCTACCTAACTATGTTAAGATACTTGAGATAGACGCATTAGTGCAGCACACTATTCACATTACTGGATGATTTCTCTTCTTCTGCTGTATTTATAGGGTGCTGACATCATCAGTCTTTCCAAAGAGGAATGTACATCTTTTACTATCCCTCAGTATGGGGGATAACAATATCTGTGCATTAACAGACTCCTAGTTCAGGGACACATATGCACACTGGCACTGCCAGGTTATGTTCTATACCATGCTTCGTGACCACAGGACTTGTAACACACAACACAAGTAGGGGGTGTATCCATATACATCACAGATATACACACCTCTGGGTTGGTACCACTGCACTAAGCATGACAGGCCATAAATATACAACTACCATTGTGCAAAACTGCCTTTTGGTTTGATGTGTAGTTCCAACCACCCCCCCCATACCCAAGAACCGCACTCAGCTTTCCTGGGAACAGTATAGGATATGAAGGTCTTCACACACACCATTATAGTGGTTGACTTCAGGTACACGAATATTGACTGGGGATACTACTCAGGCCCTCAACAACATCACCCTACAGCCACTACAATTTGTGAATCCATGTGCTATGGCACAACCAGTCACCACAGCCACAAGGGGGAGTACATACTGGACCTGATCATTACCAACATGGGGACTCTATGTTCCACACCAGAGGTGGAAACTTCATTGTTAAGATCAGACCATAAACAACTTTCCCTGGACATCCATATCCCGTCCCCATCCCCAGCCAAGGAAATCACTGTAAAGAATTTCTCAAAAGCAGACTTTGCACTTGTGAAGACTGGGGTGGAATACTTCAAAGGCCCCGTGCTGGAGGATAATACAGCCCAATCTGCAGAATCCTTTACAAACGCATTGTATGAGCACCTGCAGGTATGCATTGATCATGCTATCCCAAATAAAACTATGACTCCTCCAAAACAGGAGACCTGTCTGGTTGACCCCGGCCATATATAAGCTGTACAACAGAAGGAGGAAGCTACTACATAACAGAGCAATATCCCACAGAGGGAGGACATCTCTGAACAGTATTGGCAAGGCACTTCAATCCCTCATATAATCATCACTTGCACGTTTTAACAGTGAAATTGATGAGACACTACAGATAATCACAAGGCCTTCTTTAGTTATGTCAGGAATATGTGTGGAAACAACCCAGATATGCTCTGAATTGTTGCATAACAGCATAAAATATGCCAAACCTACTGACATAGCCTACACCCTGGCAGACAGAGTCTGCACAAACGTCCCACCCTTACCCCCCAAGGGTACAGATGCCCATCACAAATGAATGTAACCTCCCTGACATCACAGATGCACAGGTGAAAGGTGTCCTCTCCACAGCAAATAACAGCAGATGTATGGGACCGGACAGTGCCCCAGGCTGTGTCCTACATGAGCTCTGAGTAGAACTGAACACTCACATTAAGTCACTGTTCCAACTTAGCCTTACTACAGGATATGTACCCTGAGAATGGCATACAGATACAGTGCTCCCACTCCACAAAGGTGGTGCCATAACAGACCACAGAACTATCACCTCATAAGCCTGACTAGTGTGGTAGAAAAAGCTATGGAGCATATTATCATGGAAGGCATAATCAAAAACAATTGTGAGCCTCCAGACAGTGGATCATACACAATTCGGCTTTGTTTAGGGCAGATCTTGCCTCTTACACATAGTTCATATCTTTGAAACGGTTACTGAAGCCATGGATGAGGGCAAGGTAGTTCACACAGTCTACCTGTACCTTGCAGAAGCCTGTAACACAATACCCCACTCAGGCATCATACATATGCTTACCAGCTTAAATATCAACCCCTATATCACTAGATGTGCTGCTATCTGCCTCAGGGATGGAACCCACATGGTCAGAATTGCAGGTGCCATGTCCAATTCCAGACCAGTTACAACTGGTGTCTCACTAGGCTCAGTTGTGGGACCTGTCCTGTTCGGTATGTACTTCTCTGAGGTTCAGACTAACACGGGGGGATTATGTCTAACAAACGTCATAGATGACTGCTATCCGGGGGCCATAAGCAACACTGCAGCTGACACATGCTTCCTCCATAAGGGTCTCACAGAGATGGATGCTTGTTGCCAGTGCCATGGCCTTGTGCTAAATGCTAAGACATGCATGGTCATCCCCTGTGGGGAAAACAAGGTACACACAAATCACCACATAAGTGGTAATCCATTAAGTACAGAAGACGTATTTACAGATTTGGGGACCAACATAGATCGTAACCTCTCCTTTGCTAATCACATTGACAGAGTCATTGCAAAGACCTTTATATAGCCCTCCTTATCACATGGGGGCTTGCATGTAGATCATGGGAGGTCATTGTGGCCCTCTACTAGTCACTCATCAGGCCCATGTTTGACTACAATGCCCCTTTTGGGGTGTAACTTACCCAACACCTGCAGCAACTACAGTGACCACAACAGTACCTCCCCAAGAGGATCATGGGCTACACACAGATGTCCTATGCAGCTCAACTAAAGGATCTCCAGCTCTACTCAGTTGCTTAACGCCTACTCAGAGGTAATCTATGCCTGACGTACACAGCCATGTCAAACCCAGAAGTAATGGACATGCTCCACCTCATAACATCCAAGACCCTTAGAGATACACACTCCAGGGACTTAAACCTCAGCACAAAACTAAATAGGACATGCTGCAGGAACAGATTCATTACCCAGAGGCTCCAGTTACTCTGGAATTGAATCCCAATTAAAGTTAGACATAGCCCCTCGCCAACCCTCTTCCAGCAAAATCCAGCCGCATGGATGGGAAATTGCAAATTCACCCCTGGGATCTCCACTGTGTCCCTGTTTGACAGAGGCACAGCAAACTAGCCTTAAAGGGTGCTTTCTGTGACCTACTTTACAGAGGCACAGTAGGCTACTCTATTGGGGAGGTGGATGCCAAATACACTCTGCCTAGGCTTATGAATTCCCTAGGGCAGACAGCCTAGTATTGACCTCTGCACCTATGTTTATGTTGGGGATGCACAATATTTGTTGCTGATACTGTTTGCAGGTCTGTATTGCCGTCGCTTTCCCAGTTTCTATGAACAACTTGTGTATCTGCGTAACATGTTTGATCATGACAGGGTTCCAGTATATTAATATATGTGTCTGTTGTCATTTAACTGTGTGCACAGGGCGGATTGCTGGATCATGGGAGGTTCCTGGCTTAACACATGCAGCTGCCAGATATGTGTGTCCGACTGCTATACTCAGACATGGCCTAAGTGTGTGAGCATGCCCAGTTCAGGCTTTCCATGGTTTGTTGCCTGACATGTCTCATTTATCCAAGTGTGTGAGCATGCCCAGTGTGACCTTTCCATATGTTGTGATCTGAAGTCCACTACATTTGTGGTTGTGTGTGAACATGACCAATATTGACATTTATACTGTGTGTGTGTTGGAAGTCATGTTGTGTTCTTACTGCCAGACTCCTTTATGTCATAACTCAACAGAGATTATGCTGTGCCTGCAGGGTTTCCATGGGATAGTTTGCAAAGACTTGTCAACATTCTTTCATACTGGCTGAACACTGCAATACTGTCATGGTGTAGTGGTTCAGTACTTTCACTATGGTGCACAGTATCATGGGTTTAAGTCCCATCACTGCTTTAAATGTTCATACTGAGCACACCAGACTGGTTAAGGGCCAGTTGGGCAACTATGAGCATGTTGCATTTTGTTCAGCTATGGCCTACTTAAACCAGGCTTGTCCAACATTGTTGTGTATTCACCAACTTGGGTGGACATTGCCAAACATTACTCCACATTGACCACAGTTGTACTAGTTGATGAGTGTGATTCTGTTCATAGGTTCATACTAGGCTATCTGCCCTAGGGCATTTATAATCCTAGCCAGAGTGTGTTTGGCTTTCAACACACATTTTGAGTGGAGTTTGCCATGACATTTTTCAAGGTTAGTATACTGTGCCTCTGTCTAACAGTGACATAGAAGTGATACCCAGGGTAAACCTACAATCTCCCATCCACTCATCCAGATTCCTCTTGAAGAGAGTCAATGAGGGACTCTGGCTGACCTGGAGTGGGAGTTTACCCAAAAGTGGAGGGAGCCTCTGGGTTATGAATCTGTCACTCCAGCATGTCCTATTTATTTCAGTCCTGAGGTTTAGGTCTCTTGAGCACGTAGCTTGATGGGATTCAGATTTTCCAAGGTGCAGCATGTCCATTGATTCCAGATTGGACATGGCTTTATACATCAGGCACAGATCGCCTCTGGGCAGGCAGAATGCCACTGAGTGGAGCTGCAGTTTCTTAAACCGGCCGGCAAATGGCATGTGTTTGAGCCCTGTGATCCTCCTGGTGAGGTACTTTTGTGGTCTTTCCAGCTGCTGCAGGTGTCTGATAAGGTACATCCCACAAGGGGCATTGTACTAAATTATGGGCCTGATGAGGGATAAGTAAAGAGGCACGATGACCTCCCCTGATCTAGATGTGAATACCTTCAAGATTAGGTGGGCTATATGAAATGTTTTTCTAAACACTTTGGCCACGTGGTTGTCGAATGAGAGATTGCTATCAACTTGGGTCCACAGGTCCCTTATCACTTCTTCCATACTTAATGGGTTACCACCTATATGGTAATTTGTGGGCACTTAGTTTTTGCCAAAGGGGATGACTATAAACTTTTTTGCATTTAGCTTGAGGACATGGCTCTGGCACCAGTTGTCTGTTTCTATGAGGCCCTTTTGTAGGATGCTTGTGTCAGCTGGAGGGTCGATTATGGCACCCAGTTTGCAGTCATCTGCAGACTTGTTCAACCACAGTCCTTCTGTGTTGACCTGTACCTCTGAGAAATATATACCAAACAGGTGGGTCCCAGGACTGAGCCTTGTGGGATGCCACTTGTAGCTGGTTTGGGGTCTGACATGGCTCCAGCATTTCTGACCATGTGGGTTCTGTCCTTGAGCCAGTTTGCAACCCATCTAGTGACATAGGGGTTTATATTGAAGGTGGTGAGCTTATCTATAATGACCAAGTGGGGTATTGTATGAAAGGCTTTTGTGAGGTCCAGGTAGGCTGTGTGGACCACCTTCCCCTCGTCAATGGCCTTGGTGACTGTTCCAAATGACTCAACCAGGTTTAAGAGGCAGGATCTGCCCTTAACAAAGCCAAACTGGGTAGGATCCAGTGTCTGTAGGTCCCCAATATCTTTATTTCTGAGGTCCATGATGATCCTATCCATGCTTTGCAGACCAAGCTAGTCAGGCTTCTGGGGCGATAGTTTGCAGTATCCATTGAGGCACCACCTTTGTGGAGAGGGACCACTGTTGCTGTACACTGCTCTTTGGGTACATATCCTGTGGTAAGGCTGAGATTGAACAGTGGTTTTATGTTTGTGTTCAAATCTTCTTGGGGTTCATGTTGGACACAGCCCATGACACCATCTGGTCCCATTGATCTGTATGTTTTGCTTTGGAGAGGCTGGCTGTTACCTAAGCATCTGAGATGTCAGGGGGCCAGCACTCTGCTGGGATAGATATTTGCCCTTTTGGTGGGTAGGGGGAGAGAAGTTTGCACTGAACCTGTCAGCTCAGATGTTGGCAATGTCTGTGGGTTTGGTGTATTGTTTGTCATTTTGGACTAATTCTGAGCATATCTGGGAATTCCCACCCAGGTTCCTACCATAACTAAAGAAAGCCTTGTGATTATCCTTAGTGTCCTGTACAATTTTTATCTCAAAGATGGCCTTAGACGATTTTATGTGTGGCCGTAGTTTTTCAATAATACTGATCAGAGATGCCTTCCCTTTTTGGGATTTTGCTCTGTCATATAGTAGCTTCCTCCTTGTATTGTATGGTTTGTTTATGGCTGGGGTCCACCAGACAGGATGCCTGCCTTTGGCAGATTGGGTCTTGGTTTTATTTGGGATTGCATGATCCATGCATTCCTGAAGGTGTTCATAGAATGCATTTATAAAGGGCTCTGAGGTCTGGGCTGTATTTTCCACAGGCACAGGGGCTGTGAGGGATCCCACCTCGGTTTTGAGGAGTGTGACATTTGCTTTAGTGAAAATTTTTCACTGTGGTTTTCTGGCCATGGGCTGGGGTCGGGATGTGAATATCCAGTGAGATTACTCTATGGTCTGATCTTACCAGTGAGGGATACACTTCTGGTCTTGGGCATAGAGTCCCCCTGTTGGTGATGATCAGGTCCAGTATGTTTTCCCCTCTTGTGGGAGTGGTAGCAAGTTGTTCCATAGCATTTGAGTTTATAAATTCTAGGAACATTTGGGCTAGGGTGTTGGAGCTAGGGTAATGCTCCCAGTCTATGTTTGGGTAGTTGCATTCGCCCAGTATAATGGTGTTTGGGGAGACCTTCATATTTTCATGTGTTCTCCAGTCGGCCAAGTGTAGTTCCTGGGTTTAGGAGGGTGGTCTGTAGCAGGCTATGAAGTGGAAGGTGGTTTTACCCACTGTTAGTTGCACATGGATAGTCTCTGATGCTTCATGCTGTGCCACCAACCTGGGGGGTGTGGGTATCTTTGACAAATATTGATACTCACCCTCCTTTTGTAGTTTGTTCCATGTTTTGCAGCTGTAAAGCATGGTATGAGGTGTAACCTGTTAGTACTAGGGTGCTCTTGGGAGCTTTGAACCAGGTTTCTGTTACTGCACAGATATCAACATTCTCCATGCTGAGGAGAGTTTGGAGTGCGTGCGTTTGGGGAAATATACATGATCACCGACATGTGCTGACATGGCATCCAGGAACTGGTGCAGTGCCCTGGATGCTGATGTCTGTGATATCCCCATCATATCACCAGTTGGTCTCTGGAAGGTACCTGTTGCTAGTATTCTTAGGCCAACACATACCTTGGTTTCCACTGGGATGGGTTCCCCTCTGTTGGTTTTGTGTATGAGGTGTGGCCTGCACAGCTCAACAATTTGCTGCATGAGGTCTCTGTCCACTCTGTAGCGTTCCACTATCTCCAGCTCATATAACCTCTGGTAGGTGACCCTGGGTCTGTACACTCTTCTCCGTCTCCTCACTGTGGGTTGTCCGGTAACATTTGCATTGTCACCACCCTCAGCATGTTGCATATGTCGCCTTATAACAGCAATGGCAGCCCCTAGCATTTTTTGTCTGAGTGAAGATTTTTCAGTTTTCACTTCTAGTAGCTTACTCCACTGTTGCAGTGTCTCTTGAGAGAAACAAACTGCACTGTTGTTTGCAGGGTTTTAAGTGCTGTGCTGGGCTAGTGTTCTGCCTTTGTAATTGCCTGATTCTGACTGTTTTCACCTGCTAGCTCTACTAGTATTCCCTGGTAGCTTCCTACTATTTGTTGTGCTTTCTTTTTCCTTTCTGTTTCCTCAGGGGGGAGTAATGCGCATACAAGCGCAAACACGCTCACAGCAGCTCACACGTGCGCACACATGCTTAGACGGACTAAAACTTGCTTATTCGGGTTAAAACGCATGCACACCAGCGCAAACACACTTACAGGTCTTTAAACAGCCTTATACATGCTTACTCTGGCTTAAATGCATGCACTCACGCTTCCACGCGTGCACTCTGTCTTACCCGGGGTTACAGGCATGCACACGCGTGCATACCTGCTCAGCAAGAAACTTTGGTGTTATCCACAGTATACACCTTCCATTTCTTGGCTTTCCCTGGCCTACCTGTTGACACACCTCTTTCCATGATGTCTAACTGACAGCTAACACATGCCACTCTGCTCCAATGAACGTCACTACCTTCATACATACCCCCCTTGTGATGTCACCTATCTCCTACTCTGTTACTCCCCATATCCTACTCCTACACTCCAATGACTGTGCTCATTTGCTATGTAAAAGTGCAATTCACTATCCTAACACTAATTTACATAGGATTGCCTACTAATGCTTGGTTACATGTCTTAGACTGGGCTTCTTCCCTTAGCAACCCCTACTCGGTGGCCATGTTGTCTTCAGCCTGCTATTCCCTACATTGTAATTTAACAATTTTCATAAATTCCACATTTATGGCTTTTATTTTCTTATTTTATGTTTTTTATAGTGCAGCCCATTTGTGCGGTGCTGTGCTATGCTTAAACATTGGAAATCGCCGAAAAAAAAAAAGTATTTTTATTTTAATTTTGCATCTGGGAAAATTTCCAGTGGCCATATATTTGGCCATTGGCATGCTTCCTCAACCATATGAAACCTTTATTTGGAGCTGACAAGGCTCCATTGTGCTATTTGCAGAACGGTACTCAGTTGTCAACTGAGTACATTTCTGCAGCTAACACGGCTCCTGCTCGGACAGGTTTGTGCTTCCTGGATCACAAATTTACCTCATTTGCATGCCTTTCAGCTGCAAGTGAGGTAATTTGCATATCCCAGCCCTGTCCATGTAGGAGACGTTTTAGAAAACTCTCTTACACCCTACAGGCTGTTCATGGATCGCTTCGGGACATGATGGCTGCATGGAGTCTTACTCTACTCGTGACTCCGTGCAAGCAATCGTGAATCCAGCAGAATGTTTTATATAGCCTACAGTTATATAATTATAATTAACAAATTGGTTGATATGATTTGGAAAAATAAACAAAGCTGGAGCTACTCATTTACCCAGGTCCTTAAATGAATTTACAGTTTCAGTCACTGTGTGCTGTATTAAATATTCATGTCCAGTTTATATCTCCCAAATCTCATAGCCTTACTTTTTGAAATGTTTAGCAGCACATTATTCTCATGTGCACATATAGACAAATTAATCAAGCTTTTGTTGCAGACGTGCCCTATATGTAACAGATGTAATCAGTTTTTGACATGTTCAAGTTATCTGTTTACAGAATGTAAAATAAATCAGGTAAAAAAAAAATAGATCTGAGAGTTACAAACTAAACAAATATATGTCTGGGATCTAACCCTATGGGAAACCCTGACAGTAACCAAGAATTTTACCTGTCCAGCTACTGTATGATACCTGCCATGTCCTATTTGTAGCCATGCATCTATCCATCTTTTCAAGATTACACCAATACCAACTTGTACTAATTTATTGGCCATTGTACAATGACCCCCCCCCCCATTAGTATTCTGAAATGTGCATGCTGACTGGCCAGCCCAACCAGCTTGCCTGTTGTAAATCCCACTTATACTAATGGAAAAAGGTCCGGTTGCCCAGACTTTTTCCATTAGTATAAGTCTTCACTTTTTTGTGTTAGGAGGTAGCAACGGAGAATGGAAGAGCTCCGTTGCTGTAATTTTGCTATGTTAAATGAGTTTAACATAGCAAGATATCTTAAAAAAAGCAACGGAGATCTTCCTTTCTCCGTTGCTTCTGTCTCGCTATGTTAAACTCATTTAACATAGCGAGACAACTTTAAAAAAGGGAAAGGAGATCTTCCTTTCTCTGTTGCTTTTTTTAAAGATATCTCGTTATGGTAGTGAGATAGCTTTATAAAAGCAACGGAGATCTTCCTTTTTCCGTTGCTTCCTCTACACACAGTTCTGATGTACTATGTAAGTATACACATGCGCAGTACATCTGAACTGTCCCAGGATACCGTTCAGCTGCAGAAGGGCAGCACGAGGGCATTATACAATGCCATTATTTAAGAAAAGTAAGTATTTTTTTCTTAAATAATGTCATTATAATAGCAATAACCACTTCTGGTTGTGGGTAATGCTGGATTTACCCATGGTTGTCTTCCATCCATGGGTAAATCCAGCATTACCACACCCAGGCGTGAGTTATTGCTTAAGTATTTTGCTTATTACCCTATCAGAAGCTAAAGTTATGTCTACACAAATTACATCACAGCACACATTTCATTTATAGCTGTTATTATATTATTATGGAACCTAATATTAGAAGTGGTTAGAGATCTATTTTCAACATATGTATGCTGATATGTGGTTTCAAGTCACAGCCTTTCCAATTCTGAAATAAGTTATTGAAAATAACTTTCTCAATTAGTTTTCCACAACAAGAAAGAAAACTTATTGCTCTATATTACTCTGGGATTGTCCTCTTCCCCTTTCCTGTAAAAATGGATTTAACAAGTGCATGTGGCCAACCAGGAGAAATCTCCCCATATTTAAAGGCTTAGTAAATAACAGATATAATGGTATGTAACTTTTTTAATTTCTTCAAGTCTTTTGGGTTTCTAATACCATGACGGGAATGGAACCCATTCCTAAGTCAAAAACGATTAAAGTTCATGAAATTAGTATTGTTTCAATCTTTGATGCCAGCCAGTAGTGCTCTTTGCAGCACCCGCAACGTGCACAGTAATGACTCCTTCTGCAATTTATACAGAGTTACATGGATTAGTAACATATCTAAATACGATTGTAAATTCTTTTTTATATGACCCCATTGCTCCTGCTACTATTGGAACTGTCTGGGTATCTTTCTTCTACATTGCTCTCATTTCTGCCTGCAGATACTGATCTTTTATGACTTTGAGTCTCTCTGTACACAAGACACTGAGTTCATTGGATGTGGTGATTTCATAGGTTCATAGGTAGGTACTAGGCTATCAGCCCTGGGGCCTATACAAGCCCAGCCAAAAGATACCCTGGCTTTTGCCACCCAAGAAAATTATTTTCCTGTGCCACTGTGGAGCAGAGCCACAGAGGTGATACCCAGGGTGAATTTCCTATTTCCCATCCAATCATCAAGGTTTTTCTTGAAGAGTGCTAATGAGGAGCTTTGTCTGATATAGTTAAGTAGTTTATTCCAGAGTATGGAAAGTCTCTGGGACAGGACTCTATCCCTCTGGCATGTTCTGTTTATTGTGGTGACAATGTTTAAGTCCCTAGAACATGTAGCTCGGAGGGATTGGGATTTCTTTAAGTGGAGCATGTCCAACAGCTCTGGGTTTGACATAGCTTTGTATGTTAGGTAGAGATCACCTCTGAGTAGGCGATATGCGATGGAGTAAAGCTGGAGTTTTTTGAGATGGTCTGTGTAGGGCATCTGAGGCCGGTAATCCTCTTTGTGAGATAAACAAAAGAAATGGAAGATCAGTGCAAAGAACGCCAACCAATAAACAAACCAAAAGCACTGAATAGAGGAAGAGTCGAGCACCGGGCAGCTGAGATAAAAAAATAAGTTTATTGTAGATCACAACCTCCACAAAAACGTTAAACGCAAAACAGTCACACAGTGTTTTTCGTCGATACAACAGACTTCTTCAGACAGAAACCTTAAACATAGACAAGCACATATATTTATAATGAAGTTGAACAATTCAAATGAACCAATAACGCAACATCTCATGAATAAATAATGAATAATGGCTATTGATCTGAGATTCAGAACTCAACACAAATAAATGGATTACATCCAACCATGTATGTATATAATATGTTTGATATACTCCCTAGGGTAATAGTCATAAAACAAGAAATGAAATAGGAGAATAAGAAACTCAAAAAAGATGAAAAAGTACAAAAGGAAAGAAGATACATGTATATAAATAGATATAAATATAAGGTGTATAAGCTGTCTATCAATCACAGAAATATATACAAATACTCCCATCTGGTGGTCAAATAAGAAATGGCAGAAGTAACAAAATAGATAAAAAATGTTTCCTGAAATATCCTACACATAAATAACATACTGTACATTGATGTTAAAAAGTGATAAAAACGTAATTAAAAATAGAGTAATCAATAATGATGTTATCTTGATAATAACATAAAAAAATATATAAAATCTATAAAAATGCGTAGGTATCAGTAAAATTAAAATAGAGAAAGGGACATGCACAATCTAGCAGCCCTCAATTTTAAAAGCGGGTGAGTGAAACATTGTCATTTAATCCAGGGAACCTGTTGGCTTCAAGAATGATTTGCCAATATAGTTCCCGATATTCTGTCTTTGTTTCCCACAACCCACCCCTCTCATCTTTATGTATCTCTTCAATAATAAAAAATTTGTATTTGGCAAGGGGACAAGTGAGTGTATGTTTATATAACGCGTTAGTTATTTTCTTATTTTTTATGTCGTTGATGTGTTCATATATTCTTCTTCTAATCTTTCTTTCAGTTTTGCCAACATAAAAACTTGAACAAACTTTACATAACGCAATATATACCACTCCTATAGAATCACAGGTACTGTGAGACTTAGCCTTAATTTCCATTCCCCTCGCTTCAATAAAAACACTGGTATTGTCAACCAACCAGGAACATTGTGCACACATTTTACATGAAAAAGTACCAAAATGCTTAACAGTTTTCTTTTTCACAGTTGGTATGGGCAACAAACAATCTTTTAAATTACGTCCCTTTCTAAAAATGACTCTAAGGGGGGTTGTGCCTTGTAGTCCTAAATCACTAATTCTAGTGAAATTGTCCCATTCTTTAATAAAGGTGTTCTGAATAATGCCACCATCTCCACTGAAATCAGTAATGAAAGCTCTATTGTATTTTTTATCAGTATTGGTGGCAATGTCCAAACCTTCTATGGTGTTTGTCTTGTCACCAAGTAAAAATTCCAAACCTCATTTTCCTAGAATAGGTTGAAATCTGTTTTCCCTACCTTTAACTACTTCATCTTTAATCCTTGTAATAAGGTCTAAGAGATAGTCCCTATCTAAGAACATTCGGACCACAAATTCAATTTCCTGATGAAAATCACAGTCGTTAGAGGTCATTCTTGAAATCCTAACGAACTGACCTTTCACAATGCTTCTTTTCTGGTGGACGGGATGTCCACTACTGAAATGTAAATAACAGTTGGAAAAAGTATCCTTTATGAAAATCCTTGATTTAAAGTGGTTACCATCCTTACTTAGAGTAATATCTAAATAGTTGATTTCTACAAGGCCAATTACATGCGTAAATTTTAAGAATTCGGTGGTATTACCAATATAACATAAAAAATCTTCTAGTTTGTCCCTCGTGTCTGTCCATAAAATAATAATGTCATCAAGGTAGCGTTTGTATAAACACCAACTATCCTTGTAGATACTATTAAAATAAAATTATTTTCCCAGGTATTAAGTACCATGTTAGCAAAATGGGAGCATCTTGCTCCCACTGCTACTCCACTCTTTTGTTGGAAATATTCTCCTTGAAAGAAAATATAATTAAATTTAAGCACCATCTCCATCAAAGTGATACAAGTATAAATATCATTGTCAGATATATCACCAGAACATCTAATGGCTTCCTCAAACCATTCCAAACCAATATCATGTGGAATGGAGCCAAACAAATCCACTACATCGATGGTCACAAAAATCAGATTTTCTTTAAACAAATAATTGTTAACATTCTTTAAAAAATCCCAGGAGTCTTTTAAAAAGGAAATGTGTTTCACCAAAGATTGTTTTAATTTGGAATCAATATATTTGGCCAAAGGGGAAATAGCTGAACGTTCAGCAGCTACTATCGGGCGCAGGGGGGATCCTTGTAGTTTTTATGCACTTTTGGGATACCAAAAATGGAAGGAATTCTAGGTTTATTGTTGTATAAAAACTCAAATAAATACTTATCTATAAATCCTTCCAAAAACAAATCATATAAAGTACAGTAGATTCTCCTGTATCCAATATGAATCTCATTTTTGGATACATTGTCATATTTTGAGGTGTCCAAAAGTAACTGAAACATTTTAGCTTCATACATAAAGTGATTCATCAAGACAATACCACCCCCTTTATCAGGTTTCATCACCCTAGTATTCGTGATCCCCTCTTAGTTGGTGTAATAAGTTGTGTTCAGCAGGAGTTAGGTTAGAAACAAACTTGTTGTTATTCACTACCTCTCTTAACCTGTTTTCGAGTAGTACTTTGAAATTTCTTAATTGCACATGTATAGGGGGATTCCAAGTACTTTTCTTTCTCAATTCATTGGAATTATCCCCTAGTGCTTGGCCCTCCCGAAAAAGTAGTTCAAAATTAACTTTTCTAAGAAACATTTTAAGATCAATGACAAGCTTAGTGATATCACATTTTTTCTTTGGGACAAAATTTAACCCCTTAGAAAATAAACTAAAATTTATCTTGTCAATATTCAGCTCTGTATAATTAAATATGTTAAAATTGGTAAACTCCTTGTTAGTACAAACAATGTTGTCTAGCAAACCCTCTTCTTCTACCACTTCTACCTGTTCAAAATTGTTCTCTTCAGTTTCAAATCCAAAGTGTGTGTCCAATAGATGGGTTACCTCTTTCCCCTCCCCCTCCATTCGTTCTGTTGAAAATTACCTTCCATCTGATTCCTTATTCTTTCCGATCTCTGGAGTGGGGGAAATTCTAAAGGGTCTACCTGATCTTCCATATAGTAATCAGAATCCTGATTGAGAACTTTTCGTTCTAAAACACCCCTAGAAGCATAGTTAAAATTACCCCTAGGCTTGGGGTAGTGCACATGGTTTTGATACTCAAAAGTGTCCCTGTTGATTTTCCTCTTCTTCCTTTCTAATATTTGGTCACATTTAGAGTCTATAACTTTCCTTAAATCATAATATTTTCTCTTTTCTTTGTCAACAGTGAATAGAAGGTCATTTGTAATACGCTCATTAATAACCTCTATCTGCTTCATAAGTAAAGCCATTTCTTCTTCATTATTTTTTATTATCGCCCTTACTAGGTCAAAACCCCAGTTGTCAAACATGTGCAAGAGTGAAGTGTGAAAAGATGACCCAGCTATAACATTGTTCGGAAATTTAAATACACGTAAGCCCTTAGGCACCAATTTCTTGTGTAAACATAAAAAAGGTACCCTGGCTTTTGCCACCCAAGAAAATTATTTTCCTCTTCCCCAGTCGAGCAGAGCCACAGAGGTGATACCCGGGGTGAATTTCCTATTTCCCATCCAATCATCAAGGTTTTTCTTGAAGAGTGCTAATGAGGAGCTTTGTCTGACATAGATAAGTAGTTTATTCCAGAGTATGGAAAGTCTCTGGGACAGGACTCTATCCCTTCGGCATGTTCTGTTTATTGTGGTGACAATGTTTAGCTCCCTAGAGCGTGTAGCTCGGAGGGATTGGGATTTCTTTAAGTGGAGCATGTCCAACAGCTCTGGGTTTGACATAGCTTTGTATGTTAGGTAGAGATCACCTCTGAGTAGGCGATATGTGACGGAGTAAAGCTGGAGTTTTTTGAGACGGTCTGTGTAGGGCATCTGAGGCCAGTAATCCTCTTTGTGAGATATTTCTCGGCCTTTCCAGTTGTTGTAGATGTTTTGTGAGGTACATACCAAAAGGGGCGTTATACTCTATAATGGGTCTAATGAGTGATGAGTAGAGGGGAACAATGACCTCTTTTTTTCTGGATGAGAAACCTTTTCTGATGAGGTGTGCCATGTAGAAGGATTTCCTGACTACTGTGGCGATATGATTATCAAAGGAGAGACTACTGTCCACCTGTGTCCCAAGGTCTCTTACCACACTTTCGGTGTTAAGTATACTACCGCCTATGTTGTAGTTCATGGGTGCAGAGTTTTACCCAAGGGATGACAATGCACTTTTTGGCATTGAGCTTGAGGCCATGGCTTTGACACCAGGCATCTGTCTCAGTGAGGCCCTTTTGTAGGATGTCCACATCGTTAGGAGTTTCAATTATGGCTCCTAGTTTGCAGTCATCTGCGAACTTCATTAGCCAAAGACCTTTTGTGTTAGCCTGTACTTCAGAGAAGTAGATACCAAACAGGAGAGGACCCAGGACTGAACCCTGTGGTACTCCACTTGTCACTGGTCTAAAGTCGGATTTGAGTCTGCTACTTTCACAGTGTGGGTTCTATCTGTGAGCCAGTTGGCAACCCATCTTGTGACATAGGATTTATACCTAGTTTAGTGAGTTTATCTATAATTCCAGAGTGGGGGATGGTGTTGAATGCCTTGACAAGATCTAGATAGGCTGTGTGAACAATGCTACTGTTGTCTTCTTTTCTTGGACCACTATATCCGGTTTTCTAGCATCTATCTTCTGAACTGTTGATAATGGGTGATCCCATGTGATATAAATTTCATCATTTTTTTATGATGCTTTGTGGCTCATGTTTCCAGTGTTTTTCAGCCACTTCAATACCATAATGATTGCACAATTCCCAGTGCAACAGTCTTTCCACATTATTGTACCTTTCAGTATATAGTCCTTCCACCATTAGCATGTCGCAACCAGCAACAAGGTGTGCAACTGTTTCCAGTTCAGTTTTACAAAACCTACATTTGTCTGTTTCTCTTACATGTTCAATGGACTTTGTCAACCAATGTGGCTTTGGGGCTGACATCATCATGTGCAGAGGCATGTGTGATAACATCAGCTAGCCTGTCGGAATTGACAGAGGGCTAAGGATTCACTGTACTTTGTTCTGGCCAGCTAAAGTAGAGTGCATGCATTTTACTTGCTGTTCCAGGTAAGAAGGAGGTCAAGCAGTCAGTAAAATAAAATTCTAGTATGCATCATTCAATTACCAGGCCCATAACCGCAAGCATAGGGATTTTCAGGTCCTCATTGTACTTTTACTACTTTGTGAGCTGTGCGTGCATTAAACTCTACTTACTACATTTCATTCAATTACCAGGTCCGTAATCATCCATTTTACTGCAAGCAGATGCAGATCCATTCTGCTTTGAATTTGCTTGCAAGGTCCATTCTGCTTTGAAATTAATTTGTGTGTGTGTGGATTTGCAGGTTTGTAACCCATTCTGCTTTTACTAATTTGAATTTGTGTGAGCCGTGCATTAAACTCTGAATTTCATTCAGTGACCAGGTCCGTAACTGTCCATTCTGCTTTGAATTTTCTTAGTTAGGTATGCTCTGCTTTGAATTTGCTTAGGTCAATTCTGCTGTGTGTGTGTGTGTGTGTGTGTGTGTGTGTGACATATTTTAGAACTGTAAAAATGTTTTTGTAATGCTTGTTTACCAACAGATAAAGTTCTATAATATGCATGCTTTTTTGTGATAAGTTAGAAAGCAGATTTCACTGCCAGTTCTTTTATGTACTATATGCAGTATTATTTGCATGTTGCTTTACTGTTCTGTTTTTAATCTTCATGATTGTAATTCATGAGAGGTTATGAATCAGAAAAACTAAAACAACATGGCCATGGTCATTAAGCAAATAAACTGGAGTGCACAAACTGTATCACACTATAAGAAATATATAAGCACTGACTCTTTTACTATGAGTGCCACTCCCCTTCTCTTTCTTCCTTCCCATACTGCCCTATAAGTAACCCAAAGCACCCTCTATTTAATATATGCTCCTCCTTTGCATTGTCTGATTCTTCTTAAGAGGGTTATTTATACTATTTGCATTTAATGTGGCTAACCATATTCCTTCTCTTTCCTTGCATCCATACCATTTTAATTTAACATTCTTCTATCTCCTCTTCTCTCTGGACCCCCCAGCAGCATCAGATTCTTCATTCTGGATCAGTCCTCCAAATCTAATAATTTCACGTCAGCATAACCAGCTCTACCTTTTCATCCACAATTGACTGAATAGACATTGAATGGAGTGCCTTTTGACTATCTCCCATTTCTTCTCTTGGCTCTGGATGTGATCTCTTTAGGTTTCTTTCATCTCTTTAATTTCTCTCTGTATCATGCTTAATACCACTTGCTTGCTTCTCCTGCAATCTCCTTCAAAACTTCATGTCTGCTGTAAACCTTCTTCTCGACTGGTGCCCTTGCTCTGCATAGTGGTTCGCCTTCTACATTTGTTGTCATTCATGTGATTCTTCTCCACTTCTTATTTAGATCCCCCCAAATTTATCGTATTCTTCTTCTCATAAGACAAGTACATTTTATTTTTCCACTGCAGACTCTGCAGTCTAATAGCAAAGCACCATATATGAAGTCAACATTTCAGGGTTCTTCAGATTCATTCTCTTTTACTATTACTACATGTTTTGTTGTGACGACAATGTTTAACCTCTCTCCTCCATTCATTAAGATCATTTCTTGTGTTTCTATACCTCCTTTCTTTTCTGTTGTTCCATTTTATTTTTTTCTTTATCAGTTTATATAAAGTTGCTAATAATGCTTGCATTCTGTTTCCATTTAAGCACTGTTTGTGCATTTTCATTTCATGTGGCTTTATATTTTCATATTTCTAAAGAGCTTTTAATGGCCTTTCAGTATGAGAACTTGCTTCAAGCTCACATTGCATAGTAACTTGTCACCTGCTGCTTTGCTATTCCTAATTCCTGTGATGTCTTTCACAATATTTATTGGGCTTTGGGTATTATCTGCAATATTTTGTTTCGTGTAATGGTTCCATTTAATACTGCATGTCTGCAAAACTGCCCTGTTGTCTTGGAACTAAGCCTTGTGACTGACCATAATTACAACAAAGATGTTCTTTGTAAAAGATCATAGTACTTTGTACACTTCAATGAATTTTGATACAAGTGTGCAGTGCTAGCTTGTAGGAAGGTATCTATTGATGTAAGTCTGTTATAGCAACTTGGAGAGAGATGTTTTCATGTTTGTCAAAAGAAGTGATTTGTGCAGTAAAATGTAGTTTTAGTATTTAATATGTTATAATAGAGAATGCAGAATAAATTATTTGTAATTATCAGTATCTCTCTCATCTCTTTGTCATAATAAATGTTAAAATGCTGGTCTGTGTATACCAGTGAGAAATTCTACAGTTTTAGTTGAACAGAGACATGCCAGCATACTGAATTGCTAGTGAAATATACTAGAATAGCTTTTGCTGTCATGAACAGTGTTCATTCCTAAGCAAATGTAACAAGAGGTTATATACCATGATTTCTGTGCAAAATGTTGGTGTTTGAAGTGGAATCTAGAGGAAAAAATATAATTTCATTAGCAGGCTGTTACCCATAATACATATTGAAACCGTTATGTTCATGTAGCTGAACAAGTGTTGGATATGTTCTCTCGCCAGTGTCAGTAGTACACCACAAATGATTTTACAGTTGTTTCATAGTTTAATACCTCAGAGAATTAATCACCTATTAATATTTTATTTGGAAATATTATTAAAATTAATTGACTTCTTACTGAAACATGAAAGCAAACTGTAGATGCATTTTCTTTGAATGTGGGTTTCAATGCTGTTTCAATGAATGTGAATTTCAAGGACAGGGAATTTGTAATGCTAAGTCTGTTTGCATTGTTAAATTGTATTGCTTTGTTTAGCAGATGTCTATTGGTGTTTGTGTTAGAAAATGGGAAATAAATATTGTAAATGAAATCCAAATAATCACTGTAGAAGTAAAGCAGTATGCACATTAAGGTTTATGGGTTGTGGGGCCCCATTTAACCAGAATTTTGTGAGAGAGGAAGGGTGGCAAACTCAGACAGCACTGGGCAGCACAAACTCTAGCTATACCATTGATCAGTAGGCCATGGAGAATGACTTTTGGGCTCCATCCTAGCAAACTATAATATTCTTTTGCAAAGATTAAAACAGACTGAGTTGGTGGAGCTGCACTGGATTTTGAGACTGGGTGCTACATCGATAGTCTCCCTGATTATAGGTTTAGCAGTTTTATTTTATAGTTTATAACATGCACTATTATTATAAATTCTTTGAGCAGAGTTATATGTTTTTATGCTTTTATATACTTGTTCATTATTGTTTGTATACTGCCTCTTTTTAGGGGTGTGGCTACAATTTTATGTGATCTGATTGGGTACTCCATATTTTAAAATGTGTTGTGTGACTTGTTTCTTTGATCTGCAAAGTGATATCCTTGTTTATCGTGAAAGCACCTATCTTAAATTAGAGCCTTTCATCAAGTTTTGGTACCCATGGTACTGGTGTGTTCAAGTGGTACTTGTTTCATTTTCCAGGATTCAATATTGCCTACCAGTAAATGCCCTACTGTTACCACAAAACCCACATACTGCAAGTCACCAAAAACAAAATCCTAAAGATTTATCCCAGTGTAGCTCATATAGACCAATCTTTCTGCTTAACAATGATTATAAAATTTTATGTCTATCTTAGTGAATAGAATTAAAATCCTTAACTCACGTTATAAATGAAGACCAAACAGGCTTTATATTTGGTAGACACACGTATGATAAACATTCAGAGAATATTAACTATTATTGAAGCTTTGAATAGAGATAACTTAGAAGCCCTTATAATTACACTTGATATAGAGAAAGCATTTGATTCAGTAAATTGGGATTACTTATTCAAAATTCTGGTATTTTTTGATTTTCCATCAAACTTTATAAATTTAATAAAGAACATATATAAAGATAATCTAGCTTATGTAAAGTTAGGTCCATTTACTTCAGAGGCTTTTAAAATAACTAAAGGCTCTAAGCAAGGCTGTCCAATGTCTCCCATACTACTTGCCTTAGTGATAGAACTATTTGCTTCTACAATGCAGTGAACTAAAAATAGAAGGAATTAATTTCTATAATCAATATAATTCCAAAATCATGTTATTTGCTGATGACATCTTGTTGACTTTAAAACCAAAAGAAGAGACCATACAAGCATTAGAGGAAAAATAAAAGAGTTTTCCTCCACTTCAGGTCTTTATTTCAACAAAGCAAAATCAAAACATATACTCTTGAATAGAGATGATGTTTATCATCTGAGTGAGTATCAAATTATTGGAGAAAGAGTTTCATCACTTTCGAATACCTAGGAATTCTTATAGCTGACAACATAAATACTACTATAACTTTAAATTATAATAAAATTCAAAACTTAATTCAAAAACAAATTGATACCTGGAATAAATTAACGTTAAAATTTGAAGATAGATTACAGATAATAAAAATGATATTATTGCCCCAAATAAACTATATAGCATTAGCAATTCCTATCTTACCAAACAAAAAAACTATAAAAAAATTCAGAAACTCTTGATGGGCTTTCTATGGTATCCAAAAAAAAATAGAATTGCTTTCACACCATATTAGACCCTGGGACTTGGGAGGAATTAAATTTCCAGATATAGAGACATACATTAAAGCTTCCATCTTTAAACTTCTACTAAAATGGATAACCCCAAACTACTCGTCTAGGTGGAAAACTCTACATACAACTTTTTTCTTAAATGAAAATAAAACATTAAAAAATATAGACTTGAAGAATCATAACAACATATTTTGGCACTTATTAAGTAGCAATCTACAAAACAATACAACAAAACCTACCAATTTATCATACTTAAATAACATATATAATCTATTTAGAAATTTCTTAAAAAACAAATTCTGATATAAAACTATGGTTTGAACTTTTGATACCTTTTAATACAACAAAGAATTTTAAAGAAAAAATTCAAGAAAAAAATGTATTAAATGGGAAACTAAACATTTTATTTGTTGGTTCCAATGCTTAAACAATTCTAGCACATTAAACATCCAACAAGTAATAGATGAATTTAAAATACTTGATAAAGATAGAGAAGATCTCCAAAAAGTATTGCATCACGCAAAAAGTTTGTGGGAGGTTATTAATAATTCAAGTTTTAATTCTAAGCCAAAAACTCATAAATTATATACAAGAAATAATTTATGACAAGCATAAAGTACAGTTTTGTACCTACCATAAATGTAGATGTTCGAAGATCCACATTGCTGCAGTCATAACCTGTGGGTAGTCCGCTGTACTCGGTCGGCCCGAATACCAAAGTGTTAGGCTGGCGTTGGTCATGGTCGCTCAGATCTGACGTCAGTGCGCCGTGGTACAACCCAAACCACACAACCACCCCAGACTACAGTGGGGAAGGAGGGAGGGTAAATTGGACTGCAGCAATGTGGATCTTCGAACATCTACATTTATGGTAGGTACAAAACTGTACTATGTTCTTCATCTCACATTGCTGCAGTCATAACCTGTGGGTAGAATCCCAAAGCAAAGGTAAAGGGAGGGTGGTGAAATCACAAAGCATTGGGAGCTGCTAGCATGCCTGTAAAACTGCAGTGGCAAACCCAGCCCTAGACTTGGAGTAAAGAGGGAGATGATAATGTTTAGAAAGTGAGCACTGAACTCCAGGTAGCTGCTTCCAGAATATCTTTAGTAGCTACACCCCTTAAAAAAGCAGTAGAAGTTGCAGTAGCCCTAGTAGAATGAGGTCTGATTCCAGCCGGAACCTCCTTACCATGATGAGAATAACAAAAAGCAATACAATGGCCAATCCACTTAGAAATAGTTTGCTTAGAAACAGGTTTCCCTGAGAACCCAAAGCAAAAGAAACAAACAACTGTTGAGACTGTCTGAACCCTTTAGTTCTGCTCAAATAATAACGCGAACTGCCTGTGAATATCCAAAGAGTGCAAATTTTTCTCCCTTTATTTTGGGGATCAGCATAAAATGTAGGCAAATGAATAGATTGGTTCAAGGCCACATTTGAAACAACTTTAGGCATAAAAGTAGGGTTAGTCCACAGAGATACCCTATCCTTATGAAAAATCAGGAAGGGTTCAACTGCCATCAGAGCCTGTAATTCAGATACCCTTCTAGCAGACGTAATGGCCAACAAAAAGGCAGTCTTCCAAGACAAAAACTTTAACTCAGATGTAGCTGCAGGTTCAAAAGGAGGTAAAGTGAGTTTTTCCAACACAAAATTGAGATCCCAGGAAGGAGTAGGAGCTCTGAGGGGTCTTATGTTCTTTGCCCTCTAAGAAATTGCTTAAACAAAGGATGAGAGAATAATGGTGGGTCACAGTCATAGTGAGCAGAAATGGCTGCAGCATGAACTTTCACAGAGGAGAAAGACAAACCTTTATCTAGTAATTCTGTAAGATACTGAAGTGAAACACTCAAATTAGGTACTGAAACATCAAAGCTCTTTGCTTCGCTCCAAAGAAAAAATCTCCTCCATTTATCAGCATAAACCTTCCTTGTACTAGGCCGTCTGGCCTCTAAAATAACATTCAAAACTTGTTGAGGAAGCTGCGACCCTCCAGGGTCTAGAACAGAATATGCCAGGCTGTCAGATGCAGGGACTGTATCCTGACATTGAGGAAGTGATTGCCTGCCTGGGACAAAAGGTGTGGAACTGGTGGCAAAGGCCAAGGAGGCTCCCGTACTAAACTCCTCATCAGAGGGTACCAGTGCTGGCGTGGCCAATCTGGAGCTATTAGAATCATGGAAGGCTTGTCCTGTCTGACCTTCAAGAGCACCTTGGGAAGGAGAGGCAGAGGAGGAAAGGCATAGACGTGAAGATTGCTCCAACTGAATGATAGAGCATCCACTTTCCAAGCTTTTTGATGAAACATCTTTGTGCAAAACTTTGGCAGCTGAAAATTTAGTGGAGAAGCGAACAGATCTATGTCTGGAGTCCCCCAAACCACTGTCAACTTTCGAAATACATGAGGATCCAATTTCCACTCGTGGGGATACACCATCTTTCTGCTCAAAACATCCACTAAGGAGTTCTGTGCTCCTGGCAGAAACCTTGCCTGAAGAGTGAGGTGCAAACTGAGAGCAGTCTCCCACAAAATCATAGCTTGTCTGCAAAGAGGGTACGAATGGGTTCCCCCTTGCTTGTTGATGTACCACATGACAGTTGTGTTGTCTGTTTGAATCAACACTTGTCCTGGGTGAAGTAGGTCCTGAAAGCCATCAATGCAAATTGGACTGCTAACATCTCCTTCATGTTGATATGCAAATGTTGAAGTCTGGCAGGCCACGTGTCTTGCACCCATTTTCCATTGAGGTGTGCTCCCCAAGCCTTGTCTGAGGCATCTGTCGTTAAGATCTGACTGCCTCTGGTCGGGTCACAGAGAGTCCCTTGTTTAGGTGACATTCCTGAGCCCACCACAAAAATTCCTTTTGAATGCAAGGTATTATCTGAATGACAGTTTCCAAATCGTGGCAGTGTTGAGTCCATACACTTTTGAGATACCATTGTAACTTCCTCATATGCAGTCTGGCATTGGGAAGCACCAGAATACAAGATGCCATGAACCCCAAGGCTTGAAGGACTGTCCTTGCAGTCAGCCTGGACCGTAGAGACAATTGCTGGAAGTAAAGGGAAAGATTTCTTTGCTTGTCTGGGGTCAAAAACGCCATCTGAGAGGCTGTATTCAGTCTCACACCCAGAAAGCACATGTCCTGAGAGGGTACTAGACTGGACTTTATTTCGTTCACAGAATACCTAGGCACCTTAACACTGCCATAACATACTGTAGATGGTGAAGTAGCTTGTCTTTGTCTTGAGCCAGAATCAGGCAATCGTCCAAATAAGGATAAATTTGTATTCCTCTTAACCTTAAGAAGGCTATCACTGGAGCCAGAACCTTTGTGAACACCCTGGAAGCAGTAGATAAGCCAAAGGGCAATGCAGAGAACTGATAATGTAAAGTCCCAGCCCGAAAATGCAGGAATCTCCTGCAACTGGGCCTGATAGGAATATGAAGATAAGCCTCTTTGAGATCCAGAGTTACCATCCAGTGATCTTTGCCTAGCAGAGGCAGGAGTTGTTACAAAGTCAACATCTTGAATTTTGGAATGTCCAGGTAAGTGCTGAGAATAGACAAATCCAGAATTGGCCTCCAAGTGTTTCCTTTCTTTGGCACAAGAAACAGATGAGAATAAAATCCTAGGCCCACTTCTGACGGAGGGACTTGCTGGATAGCCCCCATGTGTAAAAGTAAAGAAATCTGCTTGTGGGCCTCCACCTTTGCTGAGGAGGAACGTCTGGCATGCCTTTGAAAGGAGGCAATGTGTGGAAATAAAACTTGTAGCCTCGGTTTATAATGTCCAACACCCATTTGTCCTGGGTGACTAAAATCCAATTTTGTCTGAAAAGAGCCAACTTTCCTCCTAGAGGAGCTGCCAGACAAGAAGGCTTGGGCAGCTGAAGATGCAGGTCATTGGGGCTGCTTACTGAAAGGACTGACCCTGCCCTCACTGTAGACTGTGCAGGGGAACTCCGTCCTAGGCCTGAAAGAACCCTGTGCCTGAGCTCTGCCCCTACCACGCCTAGATCTGCCCTAGACTGAAAATCAGAGGAAGGGTAAGCCCATCCCTTAGTAGGCCAATTTCTGCTAAACTTAGGGGGCTGCACCTGTAAAAAATCCTTAACGGTCTGCATAGACTTAGCTTTGTCCTCCATTTTCTTCAGGACTGACTCCACAGGAGAACCAAACAAAACTTCAGACTGAAGGGGAGCATCCAAAATTTGAGCTTTAACATGCTCAGACAAGTTCTGATCCTTAAGCCAGGCGTGCCTACGAATAACTGACCCAGTGGCAGCCACCCTGGAAGAAGCCTGTAAAGCATCAAAACCACATTGCAAAGAATGCCTACCCACCTGATCAGAGGCATGAACCAAATCCTGTAATTCCTTACACTCTATGCCCTCTGCTAAAGCATCTACCTTAGATTTTAACTGACTAAGGAGAAAATTCTGGTACTTCAGCATATGAAACTGGCAATTCAAAGCCCTCATTGCAAGAGTGGAGGAAGTATACACTTTTTTACCCCACCTGTCCAAAGCTCTAGAATCTTTATCTACAGGAACTGGGTTTTTTACAACAGAAGCCCTGACACCCTTAGGTCCCTGGCTAATAGTTTATGGGTCAGCCCTTGGGCTCTTATACAAATATTTATGTCTGGCACTCTGTAATACCTGTCTGGCTTAACCGGGCAGGAGGCAAAGAGTCTGGATTAAGGGAAGCCTCAGAGAAAACATCCTGAACAACATCCAAAACTGGAGGTATAGCCAAGGGCCTATGCTGAGGTAAAACAAGAATTCCCTAAGCCTCTACGGAATCTGAGAAATCCTGACCTTCCCATTTAAAATGCTCCCTCATGGAATGCAGGGTTTCTGAAAAGGAAAAAATCCTCTGAGGGGAAGCAGAAGGAGTAGAATCCTCTGCATCTGAATCAGAATAAGGGGAAAATCCTGAATGTCTTCAGCCGAAGACTCTGACTAATCTGAAGAATGTTCCAATCCTTCCACCTCTGGCTCCACCCTAGGCCTCTTATCTGGAGGGGGCATAGAACCTCTGATCAAGGTAATCAAATCTTCTGCCATTTTAAGCATGTGTTTTTTAGGTACAGAACCTGCAGAACTAGGGCTGACGCCAGAGGCAGACAAACCAGGCCTAGCCTTGGAAGGTACCTTAGAGACAGAGGGAGAAGGCCTAACCACCCTATGTAAAGAAGGGAGTACAGCAACCTGAGAGGCCCTCAGCCTGACCCAACTCCTGAGAGGCCACCTCTTGCAAAATTAAAGGCTCCCCTTGAGACTCAGCTGAAACCTCGGCTGGTTCCACAGATTCCACCGTAGTTTCTAAAGAACTGGCGTCCGGAACGGACGACTCATCCTGCTTGGACTTTAACAATTTATCCTTACGCTTCTTAGCGGTAGCGGGCGTCGGAGGATCCGACGGCATATTCTAATTACACTGCCACGAAGGCAAGCCTGGCACAATCTAACCTACGCTTAATGGTGCGCATTAAATCTAGCACAAAAGCGACACCCGACTACGTCGTGCTCAGGCCCCAAGCAAGGAATACAGAGAGACTGGTAATCCCTATGAGGTATCTGTTTCCCACAAGAAATACAATTATTCACTTTTTCTGACATCCGATTTAACTGGAGGCAAGAAAAACAAAATATTCCCAACGGGTACTTAGCCCAACTTGGATTTCGGTCCAAAACTCAGAATTCGAAAATTTCAGAACGCCGCACGGCACTTGCAAACGCTGCTTCTGCTTTGGCCCATGCGGCAAAAAAGACTGAGGATATGACGTCGGTCATGCGCTTTAGTACCATGGCGTACTGACGTCAGATCTGAGCGACCATGACCGACGCCAGCCTAACACTTTGGTATTCGGGCCGACCGAGGACAGCGGACTACCCACAGGTTATGACTGCAGCAATGTGAGATGAAGAACATCAAGTTAATTTCTATATCTAAAATATATAAAATATTAATAGTGTATAAAACCAAAATAACTCAAAACACATGGAATACTATAACAAAAGATCTGACTACGAGCCTATCTCCTGAAAGTAAAATGATCTTCTGCAATCAGTTAAATTAACCTCTAACTTCCAAATATGGAAAATCTTCACATGGAAATTTTTGCATAGAGTTATTTATACCCAAACAAAATTGCTAAATTTAATCCTAATCAGAAAGCTACTTGTTGGAGATGTACTCTAAATTGTGAAGCAGATTGGTTACATATATTTTACGATTGTATTAAAAAGTTCTGGGATGACATTAATACATTTCTTCAAGCCATTTATAATGATACATTTGTTTTAACAAAATCAGTATTTTTTTTGAATGTTGATGCCTTAATAACTGTTAATAAAAGAGATCAACTTCTTCTATGGACTATTCTGGCTGTGGCCAGAAAATGTATAACAAGAAGATGGAAATCCACAATCTCTCCAAGTTATGAAGACTTCATTTCTCTTTTAAGGAATCTGCACTAAAAGAAATAAAAGTTAAAGAAGAAAGAATTTTTCCCAGACGTTGGATTAACAACCGCTGGAATAGAGTCTTGATACTCATAGACACACTACAAAAAGACACAACTTTCTCTTCGTGGAATTTAAAGGACATGGAATAATGTGAACTTAAAGGAATATATAATTATAAATGTCATATGTGTTTTTTTTTTTCTCTGTTTCCTTTCATTGGACCATTTGTAAATATTGTACATATTGTTATGATTATTAACTACTTCTGTTAACTTGATCTGTAATTAATAGTGACTGTATCACAATTTACTCATAAACATAAAAAAAAAAATAAAACTCTGAGTAAAAAAAAAAAAAACAAAATCCTAAGGTTCATCATCTTCCATTCCCAGTGAATATCATTGCTACACATTTCAAAAATGGTTACCATTTACTGCAGTGTCTGGGGCCATATTTTGGTTGTCTGTGCTTCAGTTTGATTTGAAAGTTGATATCCTGCAATTCCATTGGGGTGGGTGGGTTACATAATTATGTATGCAAATTTTATGTTAATCAGTGTACAGATTTGTACCTATTTTTCATGGGCCTTTGTCTAGCTTTTTGATGTTTCCTGGATAACAGGTGTGCAGCAGAATTGCAAATCTATACATGTACTCCATTTCAAGGAGGCCTATCCTCGTTCGGAAAGGGGAATATGTAATCTTGGTATACACTGATTTTATAAATCATTTGGTGAGCATGAGGCATCCTTCTTGTTTTCCCTATCTAATCTATCCAACATGTTTTGGTGCCAGTCAATCACTCCAAAACTGTAAGTTAGGAAAGGAAGAGCAAATTGGTTTATAGTTTGATTTTGTTCCTAGATGTCAGTGCTGATTTCAGGATTAATTTAAGTCTTCTGAAGTATTCTTCCCAAGTTTTATCTACATTTGTTCATGTTTTATTGTTGATCCTTCATCAATTCCCACGTATTTATACACGCCCTCTAGCTCAAGTTCTTTTACATCACATTCTTGTCCCAAACTGATGTTTTCCTGGTGTTGCAGTTTTCCTGCTTTAAAGGTTACTTTTGCATATTTATCAAGACCAAATTACATTCTTATATCATCTGAAAGGTTTTGACAACTTGCAGTTGTGCTTTTCATTTCCTCATCTAATGAGCTATACAGTTTTAAATAATTGACAAGGAGAATATGGGAAGTCTTTACACTTTGTTGTTTTCTAGGAGCCAAATAACCATGGCCTAAGCCTTTAAGTAAACAGCTTAATGGGTTAAGCTCAAGGCAGAATAGCAGCAGTGATAGTCACCTTGGAATATCCCCCTTTGAATTTATATCCCTGGAGTAATAATTTGCCTTTATCATGGCTTAATTGCAAGAAGTTCTCTGGAAGGTACCTGTTGCTAGTATTCTTAGGCCAACACATACCTTGGTTTCCACTGGGATGGGTTCCCCTCTGTTGGTTTTGTGTATGAGGTGTGGCCTGCACAGCTCAAGAAAAGCAATTTGCTGCATGAGGTCTCTGTCCACTCTGTAGCGTTCCACTATCTCCAGCTCATATAACCTCTGGTAGGTGACCCTGGGTCTGTACACTCTTCTCCGTCTCCTCACTGTGGGTTGTCCGGTAACATTTGCATTGTCACCACCCTCAGCATGTTGCATATGTCGCCTTATAACAGCAATGGCAGCCCCTAGCATTTTTTGTCTGAGTGAAGATTTTTCAGTTTTCACTTCTAGTAGCTTACTCCACTGTTGCAGTGTCTCTTGAGAGAAACAAACTGCACTGTTGTTTGCAGGGTTTTAAGTGCTGTGCTGGGCTAGTGTTCTGCCTTTGTAATTGCCTGATTCTGACTGTTTTCACCTGCTAGCTCTACTAGTATTCCCTGGTAGCTTCCTACTATTTGTTGTGCTTTCTTTTTCCTTTCTGTTTCCTCAGGGGGGAGTAATGCGCATACAAGCGCAAACACGCTCACAGCAGCTCACTGCGCTATCACATGCTTAGACGGACTAAAACTTGCTTATTCGGGTTAAAGCCAAAGATGCACACCAAGCGCAAACACATTAATTTCTTACAGGTCTTTAAACAGCCTTTATACATGCTTACTCTGGCTTAAATGCATGCACTCACGCTTCCACGCTGCACTCTGTCTTACCTGGGGTTACAGGCATGCACCACGCGTGCATACCTGCTCAAGAAGAAACTTTGGTGTTATCCACAGTATACACCTTCCATTTCTTGGCTTTCCCTGGCCTACCTGTTGACACACCTCTTTCCATGATGTCTAACGACAGCTAACACATGCCACTCTGCTCCAATGAGCGTCACTACCTTCATACATACCCCCCTTGTGATGTCACCTATCTCCTACTCTGTTACTCCCCATATCCTACTCCTACACTCCAATGACTGTGCTCATTTTGCTATGTAAAAGTGCAATTCACTATCCTAACACTAATTTACATAGGATTGCCTACTAATGCTTGGTTACATGTCTTAGACTGGAGGAGGGCTTCTTCCCTTAGCAACCCCTACTCAGTGGCCATGTTGTCTTCAGCCTGCTATTCCCTACATTGTAATTTAACAATTTTCATAAATTCCACATTTATGGCTTTATTTTCTTATTTTATGTTTTTTATAGTGCAGCCCATTTGTGCGGTGCTGTGCTATGCTTAAACATTGGAAATCGCCGAAAAAAAAAAAGTATTTTTATTTTAATTTTGCATCTGGGAAAATTTCCAGTGGCCATATATTTGGCCATTGGCATGCTTCCTCAACCATATGAAACCTTTATTTGGAGCTGACAAGGCTCCATTGTGCTATTTGCAGAACGGTACTCAGTTGTCAACTGAGTACATTTCTGCAGCTAACACGGCTCCTGCTCGGACAGGTTTGTGCTTCCTGGATCACAAATTTACCTCATTTGCATGCCTTTCAGCTGCAAGTGAGGTAATTTGCATATCCCAGCCCTGTCCATGTAGGACGTTTAGGAGCTCTCTTACGCCTACAGGCTGTTCATGGATCGCTCGTCGGACATGATGGCTGCATGGAGTCTTACTCTACTCGTAGACTCCGTGCAAGCAATCGTGAATCCAGCAGAATGTTTTATATAGCCTACAGTTATATAATTATAATTAACAAATTGGTTGATATGATTTGGAAAAATAAACAAAGCTGGAGCTACTCATTTACCCAGGTCCTTAAATGAATTTACAGTTTCAGTCACTGTGTGCTGTATTAAATATTCATGTCCAGTTTATATCTCCCAAATCTCATAGCCTTACTTTTTGAAATGTTTAGCAGCACATTATTCTCATGTGCACATATAGACAAATTAATCAAGCTTTTGTTGCAGACGTGCCTATATGTAACAGATGTAATCAGTTTTGACATGTTCAAGTTATCTGTTTACAGAATGTAAAATAAATCAGGTAAAAAAAAAATAGATCTGAGAGTTACAAACTAAACAAATATATGTCTGGGATCTAACCCTATGGAAACCCTGACAGTAACCAAGAATTTTACCTGTCCAGCTACTGTATGATACCTGCCATGTCCTATTTGTAGCCATGCATCTATCCATCTTTTCAAGATTACACCAATACCAACTTGTACTAATTTATTGGCCATTGTACAATGACCCCCCCCCCCATTAGTATTCTGAAATGTGCATGCTGACTGGCCAGCCCAACCAGCTTGCCTGTTGTAAATCCCACTTATACTAATGGAAAAAGGTCCGGTTGCCCAGACTTTTTCCATTAGTATAAGTCTTCACTTTTTTGTGTTAGGAGGTAGCAACGGAGAATGGAAGAGCTCCGTTGCTGTAATTTTGCTATGTTAAATGAGTTTAACATAGCAAGATATCTTAAAAAAAAAAAGCAACGGAGATCTTCCTTTCTCCATTGCTTTTTTAAAGCTGTCTCGCTATGTTAAACTTGTTTAACATAGTGAGACAACTTTAAAAAAGGGAAAGGAGATCTTCCTTTCTCTGTTGCTTTTTTTAAAGATATCTCGTTATGGTAGTGAGATAGCTTTATAAAAGCAACGGAGATCTTCCTTTTTCCGTTGCTTCCTCTACACACAGTTCTGATGTACTATGTAAGTATACACATGCGCAGTACATCTGAACTGTCCCAGGATACCGTTCAGCTGCAGAAGGGCAGCACGGAGGCATTATACAATGCCATTATTTAAGAAAAGTAAGTATTTTTTTTCTTAAATAATGTCATTGTATAATAGCAATAACCCACTTCTGGTTGTGGGTAATGCTGGATTTACCCATGGTTGTCTTCCATCCATGGGTAAATCCAGCATTACCCACACCCAGGCGTGAGTTATTGCTTAAGTATTTTGCTTATTACCCTATCAGAAGCTAAAGTTATGTCTACACAAATTACATCACAGCACACATTTCATTTATAGCTGTTATTATATTATTATGGAACCTAATATTAGAAGTGGTTAGAGATCTATTTTCAACATATGTATGCTGATATGTGGTTTCAAGTCACAGCCTTTCCAATTCTGAAATAAGTTATTGAAAATAACTTTCTCAATTAGTTTTCCACAACAAGAAAGAAAACTTATTGCTCTATATTACTCTGGGATTGTCCTCTTCCCCTTTCCTGTAAAAATGGATTTAACAAGTGCATGTGGCCAACCAGGAGAAATCTCCCCATATTTAAAGGCTTAGTAAATAACAGATATAATGGTATGTAACTTTTTTAATTTCTTCAAGTCTTTTGGGTTTCTAATACCATGACGGGAATGGAACCCATTCCTAAGTCAAAGTACGATTAAAGTTCATGAAATTAGTATTGTTTCAATCTTTGATGCCAGCCAGTAGTGCTCTTTGCAGCACCCGCAACGTGCACAGTAATGACTCCTTCTGCAATTTATACAGAGTTACATGGATTAGTAACATATCTAAATACGATTGTAAATTCTTTTTTATATGACCCCATTGCTCCTGCTACTATTGGAACTGTCTGGGTATCTTTCTTCTACATTGCTCTCATTTCTGCCTGCAGATACTGATCTTTTATGACTTTGAGTCTCTCTGTACACAAGACACTGAGTTCATTGGATGTGGTGATTTCATAGGTTCATAGGTAGGTACTAGGCTATCAGCCCTGGGGCCTATACAAGCCCAGCCAAAAAGATACCCTGGCTTTTGCCACCCAAGAAAATTATTTTCCTGTGCCACTGTGGAGCAGAGCCACAGAGGTGATACCCAGGGTGAATTTCCTATTTCCCATCCAATCATCAAGGTTTTTCTTGAAGAGTGCTAATGAGGAGCTTTGTCTGATATAGTTAAGTAGTTTATTCCAGAGTATGGAAAGTCTCTGGGACAGGACTCTATCCCTCTGGCATGTTCTGTTTATTGTGGTGACAATGTTTAAGTCCCTAGAACATGTAGCTCGGAGGGATTGGGATTTCTTTAAGTGGAGCATGTCCAACAGCTCTGGGTTTGACATAGCTTTGTATGTTAGGTAGAGATCACCTCTGAGTAGGCGATATGCGATGGAGTAAAGCTGGAGTTTTTTGAGATGGTCTGTGTAGGGCATCTGAGGCCGGTAATCCTCTTTGTGAGATAAACAAAAGAAATGGAAGATCAGTGCAAAGAACGCCAACCAATAAACAAACCAAAAGCACTGAATAGAGGAAGAGTCGAGCACCGGGCAGCTGAGATAAAAAAATAAGTTTATTGTAGATCACAACCTCCACAAAAACGTTAAACGCAAAACAGTCACACAGTGTTTTTCGTCGATACAACAGACTTCTTCAGACAGAAACCTTAAACATAGACAAGCACATATATTTATAATGAAGTTGAACAATTCAAATGAACCAATAACGCAACATCTCATGAATAAATAATGAATAATGGCTATTGATCTGAGATTCGTAACTCAACACAAATAAATGGATTACATCCAACCATGTATGTATATAATATGTTTGATATACTCCCTAGGGTAATAGTCATAAAACAAGAAATGAAATAGGAGAATAAGAAACTCAAAAAAGATGAAAAAGTACAAAAGGAAAGAAGATACATGTATATAAATAGATATAAATATAAGGTGTATAAGCTGTCTATCAATCACAGAAATATATACAAATACTCCCATCTGGTGGTCAAATAAGAAATGGCAGAAGTAACAAAATAGATAAAAAATGTTTCCTGAAATATCCTACACATAAATAACATACTGTACATTGATGTTAAAAAGTGATAAAAACGTAATTAAAAATAGAGTAATCAATAATGATGTTATCTTGATAATAACATAAAAAAATATATAAAATCTATAAAAATGCGTAGGTATCAGTAAAATTAAAATAGAGAAAGGGACATGCACAATCTAGCAGCCCTCAATTTTAAAACGGGGGCGAGTGAAACATTGTCATTTAATCCAGGGAACCTGTTGGCTTCAAGAATGATTTGCCAATATAGTTCCCGATATTCTGTCTTTGTTTCCCACAACCCACCCCTCTCATCTTTATGTATCTCTTCAATAATAAAAAATTTGTATTTGGCAAGGGGACAAGTGAGTGTATGTTTATATAACGCGTTAGTTATTTTCTTATTTTTTATGTCGTTGATGTGTTCATATATTCTTCTTCTAATCTTTCTTTCAGTTTTGCCAACATAAAAACTTGAACAAACTTTACATAACGCAATATATACCACTCCTATAGAATCACAGGTACTGTGAGACTTAGCCTTAATTTCCATTCCCCTCGCTTCAATAAAAACACTGGTATTGTCAACCAACCAGGAACATTGTGCACACATTTTACATGAAAAAGTACCAAAATGCTTAACAGTTTTCTTTTTCACAGTTGGTATGGGCAACAAACAATCTTTTAAATTACGTCCCTTTCTAAAAATGACTCTAAGGGGGGTTGTGCCTTGTAGTCCTAAATCACTAATTCTAGTGAAATTGTCCCATTCTTTAATAAAGGTGTTCTGAATAATGCCACCATCTCCACTGAAATCAGTAATGAAAGCTCTATTGTATTTTTTATCAGTATTGGTGGCAATGTCCAAACCTTCTATGGTGTTTGTCTTGTCACCAAGTAAAAATTCCAAACCTCATTTTCCTAGAATAGGTTGAAATCTGTTTTCCCTACCTTTAACTACTTCATCTTTAATCCTTGTAATAAGGTCTAAGAGATAGTCCCTATCTAAGAACATTCGGACCACAAATTCAATTTCCTGATGAAAATCACAGTCGTTAGAGGTCATTCTTGAAATCCTAACGAACTGACCTTTCACAATGCTTCTTTTCTGGTGGACGGGATGTCCACTACTGAAATGTAAATAACAGTTGGAAAAAGTATCCTTTATGAAAATCCTTGATTTAAAGTGGTTACCATCCTTACTTAGAGTAATATCTAAATAGTTGATTTCTACAAGGCCAATTACATGCGTAAATTTTAAGAATTCGGTGGTATTACCAATATAACATAAAAAAATCTTCTAGTTTGTCCCTCGTGTCTGTCCATAAAATAATAATGTCATCAAGGTAGCGTTTGTATAAACACCAACTATCCTTGTAGATACTATTAAAAATAAAATTATTTTCCCAGGTATTAAGTACCATGTTAGCAAAAATGGGAGCGCATCTTGCTCCCACTGCTACTCCACTCTTTTGTTGGAAATATTCTCCTTGAAAGAAAATATAATTAAATTTAAGCACCATCTCCATCAAAGTGATACAAGTATAAATATCATTGTCAGATATATCACCAGAACATCTAATGGCTTCCTCAAACCATTCCAAACCAATATCATGTGGAATGGAGCCAAACAAATCCACTACATCGATGGTCACAAAAATCAGATTTTCTTTAAACAAATAATTGTTAACATTCTTTAAAAAATCCCAGGAGTCTTTTAAAAAGGAAATGTGTTTCACCAAAGATTGTTTTAATTTGGAATCAATATATTTGGCCAAAGGGGAAATAGCTGAACGTTCAGCAGCTACTATCGGGCGCAGGGGGGATCCTTGTAGTTTTTATGCACTTTTGGGATACCAAAAATGGAAGGAATTCTAGGTTTATTGTTGTATAAAAACTCAAATAAATACTTATCTATAAATCCTTCCAAAAACAAATCATATAAAGTACAGTAGATTCTCCTGTATCCAATATGAATCTCATTTTTGGATACATTGTCATATTTTGAGGTGTCCAAAAGTAACTGAAACATTTTAGCTTCATACATAAAGTGATTCATCAAGACAATACCACCCCCTTTATCAGGTTTCATCACCCTAGTATTCGCATCCCCTCTTAGTTGGTGTAATAAGTTGTGTTCAGCAGGAGTTAGGTTAGAAACAAACTTGTTGTTATTCACTACCTCTCTTAACCTGTTTTCGAGTAGTACTTTGAAATTTCTTAATTGCACATGTATAGGGGGATTCCAAGTACTTTTCTTTCTCAATTCATTGGAATTATCCCCTAGTGCTTGGCCCTCCCGAAAAAGTAGTTCAAAATTAACTTTTCTAAGAAACATTTTAAGATCAATGACAAGCTTAGTGATATCACATTTTTTCTTTGGGACAAAATTTAACCCCTTAGAAAATAAACTAAAATTTATCTTGTCAATATTCAGCTCTGTATAATTAAATATGTTAAAATTGGTAAACTCCTTGTTAGTACAAACAATGTTGTCTAGCAAACCCTCTTCTTCTACCACTTCTACCTGTTCAAAATTGTTCTCTTCAGTTTCAAATCCAAAGTGTGTGTCCAATAGATGGGTTACCTCTTTCCCCTCCCCCTCCATTCGTTCTGTTGAAAATTACCTTCCATCTGATTCCTTATTCTTTCCGATCTCTGGAGTGGGGGAAATTCTAAAGGGTCTACCTGATCTTCCATATAGTAATCAGAATCCTGATTGAGAACTTTTCGTTCTAAAACACCCCTAGAAGCATAGTTAAAATTACCCCTAGGCTTGGGGTAGTGCACATGGTTTTGATACTCAAAAGTGTCCCTGTTGATTTTCCTCTTCTTCCTTTCTAATATTTGGTCACATTTAGAGTCTATAACTTTCCTTAAATCATAATATTTTCTCTTTTCTTTGTCAACAGTGAATAGAAGGTCATTTGTAATACGCTCATTAATAACCTCTATCTGCTTCATAAGTAAAGCCATTTCTTCTTCATTATTTTTTATTATCGCCCTTACTAGGTCAAAACCCCAGTTGTCAAACATGTGCAAGAGTGAAGTGTGAAAAGATGACCCAGCTATAACATTGTTCGGAAATTTAAATACACGTAAGCCCTTAGGCACCAATTTCTTGTGTAAACATAAAAAAGGTACCCTGGCTTTTGCCACCCAAGAAAATTATTTTCCTCTTCCCCAGTCGAGCAGAGCCACAGAGGTGATACCCGGGGTGAATTTCCTATTTCCCATCCAATCATCAAGGTTTTTCTTGAAGAGTGCTAATGAGGAGCTTTGTCTGACATAGATAAGTAGTTTATTCCAGAGTATGGAAAGTCTCTGGGACAGGACTCTATCCCTTCGGCATGTTCTGTTTATTGTGGTGACAATGTTTAGCTCCCTAGAGCGTGTAGCTCGGAGGGATTGGGATTTCTTTAAGTGGAGCATGTCCAACAGCTCTGGGTTTGACATAGCTTTGTATGTTAGGTAGAGATCACCTCTGAGTAGGCGATATGTGACGGAGTAAAGCTGGAGTTTTTTGAGACGGTCTGTGTAGGGCATCTGAGGCCAGTAATCCTCTTTGTGAGATATTTCTGCGGCCTTTCCAGTTGTTGTAGATGTTTTGTGAGGTACATACCAAAAGGGGCGTTATACTCTATAATGGGTCTAATGAGTGATGAGTAGAGGGGAACAATGACCTCTTTTTTTCTGGATGAGAAACCTTTTCTGATGAGGTGTGCCATGTAGAAGGATTTCCTGACTACTGTGGCGATATGATTATCAAAGGAGAGACTACTGTCCACCTGTGTCCCAAGGTCTCTTACCACACTTTCGGTGTTAAGTATACTACCGCCTATGTTGTAGTTCATGGGTACAGAGTTTTTACCAAAGGGGATGACAATGCACTTTTTGGCATTGAGCTTGAGGCCATGGCTTTGACACCAGGCATCTGTCTCAGTGAGGCCCTTTTGTAGGATGTCCACATCGTTAGGAGTTTCAATTATGGCTCCTAGTTTGCAGTCATCTGCGAACTTCATTAGCCAAAGACCTTTTGTGTTAGCCTGTACTTCAGAGAAGTAGATACCAAACAGGAGAGGACCCAGGACTGAACCCTGTGGTACTCCACTTGTCACTGGTCTGAAGTCGGATTTGGAGTCTGCTACTTTCACAGTGTGGGTTCTATCTGTGAGCCAGTTGGCAACCCATCTTGTGACATAGGGATTTATACCTAGTTTAGTGAGTTTATCTATAATTCCAGAGTGGGGGATGGTGTTGAATGCCTTGACAAGATCTAGATAGGCTGTGTGAACAATGCTACTGTTGTCTTCTTTTCTTGGACCACTATATCCGGTTTTCTAGCATCTATCTTCTGAACTGTTGATAATGGGTGATCCCATGTGATATAAATTTCATCATTTTTTTATGATGCTTTGTGGCTCATGTTTCCAGTGTTTTTCAGCCACTTCAATACCATAATGATTGCACAATTCCCAGTGCAACAGTCTTTCCACATTATTGTACCTTTCAGTATATAGTCCTTCCACCATTAGCATGTCGCAACCAGCAACAAGGTGTGCAACTGTTTCCAGTTCAGTTTTACAAAACCTACATTTGTCTGTTTCTCTTACATGTTCAATGGACTTTGTCAACCAATGTGGCTTTGGGGCTGACATCATCATGTGCAGAGGCATGTGTGATAACATCAGCTAGCCTGTCGGAATTGACAGAGGGCTAAGGATTCACTGTACTTTGTTCTGGCCAGCTAAAGTAGAGTGCATGCATTTTACTTGCTGTTCCAGGTAAGAAGGAGGTCAAGCAGTCAGTAAAATAAAAATTCTAGTATGCATCATTCAATTACCAGGCCCATAACCGCAAGCATAGGGATTTTCAGGTCCTCATTGTACTTTTACTACTTTGTGAGCTGTGCGTGCATTAAACTCTACTTACTACATTTCATTCAATTACCAGGTCCGTAACCGTCCATTTTACTGCAAGCAGATGCAGATCCATTCTGCTTTGAATTTGCTTGCAAGGTCCATTCTGCTTTGAAATTAATTTGTGTGTGTGTGGATTTGCAGGTTTGTAACCCATTCTGCTTTTACTAATTTGAATTTGTGTGAGCCGTGCATTAAACTCTGAATTTCATTCAGTGACCAGGTCCGTAACTGTCCATTCTGCTTTGAATTTTCTTAGTTAGGTATGCTCTGCTTTGAATTTGCTTAGGTCAATTCTGCTGTGTGTGTGTGTGTGTGTGTGTGTGTGTGTGTGACATATTTTAGAACTGTAAAATGTTTTTGTAATGCTTGTTTACCAACAGATAAAGTTCTATAATATGCATGCTTTTTTGTGATAAGTTAGAAAGCAGATTTCACTGCCAGTTCTTTTATGTACTATATGCAGTATTATTTGCATGTTGCTTTACTGTTCTGTTTTTAATCTTCATGATTGTAATTCATGAGAGGTTATGAATCAGAAAAACTAAAACAACATGGCCATGGTCATTAAGCAAATAAACTGGAGTGCACAAACTGTATCACACTATAAGAAATATATAAGCACTGACTCTTTTACTATGAGTGCCACTCCCCTTCTCTTTCTTCCTTCCCATACTGCCCTATAAGTAACCCAAAGCACCCTCTATTTAATATATGCTCCTCCTTTGCATTGTCTGATTCTTCTTAAGAGGGTTATTTATACTATTTGCATTTAATGTGGCTAACCATATTCCTTCTCTTTCCTTGCATCCATACCATTTTAATTTAACATTCTTCTATCTCCTCTTCTCTCTGGACCCCCCAGCAGCATCAGATTCTTCATTCTGGATCAGTCCTCCAAATCTAATAATTTCACGTCAGCATAACCAGCTCTACCTTTTCATCCACAATTGACTGAATAGACATTGAATGGAGTGCCTTTTTGACTATCTCCCATTTCTTCTCTTGGCTCTGGATGTGATCTCTTTAGGTTTCTTTCATCTCTTTAATTTCTCTCTGTATCATGCTTAATACCACTTGCTTGCTTCTCCTGCAATCTCCTTCAAAACTTCATGTCTGCTGTAAACCTTCTTCTCGACTGGTGCCCTTGCTCTGCATAGTGGTTCGCCTTCTACATTTGTTGTCATTCATGTGATTCTTCTCCACTTCTTATTTAGATCCCCCCAAATTTATCGTATTCTTCTTCTCATAAGACAAGTACATTTTATTTTTCCACTGCAGACTCTGCAGTCTAATAGCAAAGCACCATATATGAAGTCAACATTTCAGGGTTCTTCAGATTCATTCTCTTTTACTATTACTACATGTTTTGTTGTGACGACAATGTTTAACCTCTCTCCTCCATTCATTAAGATCATTTCTTGTGTTTCTATACCTCCTTTCTTTTCTGTTGTTCCATTTTATTTTTTTTCTTTATCAGTTTATATAAAGTTGCTAATAATGCTTGCATTCTGTTTCCATTTAAGCACTGTTTGTGCATTTTCATTTCATGTGGCTTTATATTTTCATATTTCTAAAGAGCTTTTAATGGCCTTTCAGTATGAGAACTTGCTTCAAGCTCACATTGCATAGTAACTTGTCACCTGCTGCTTTGCTATTCCTAATTCCTGTGATGTCTTTCACAATATTTATTGGGCTTTGGGTATTATCTGCAATATTTTGTTTCGTGTAATGGTTCCATTTAATACTGCATGTCTGCAAAACTGCCCTGTTGTCTTGGAACTAAGCCTTGTGACTGACCATAATTACAACAAAGATGTTCTTTGTAAAAGATCATAGTACTTTGTACACTTCAATGAATTTTGATACAAGTGTGCAGTGCTAGCTTGTAGGAAGGTATCTATTGATGTAAGTCTGTTATAGCAACTTGGAGAGATGTTTTCATGTTTGTCAAAAGAAGTGATTTGTGCAGTAAAATGTAGTTTTAGTATTTAATATGTTATAATAGAGAATGCAGAATAAATTATTTGTAATTATCAGTATCTCTCTCATCTCTTTGTCATAATAAATGTTAAAATGCTGGTCTGTGTATACCAGTGAGAAATTCTACAGTTTTAGTTGAACAGAGACATGCCAGCATACTGAATTGCTAGTGAAATATACTAGAATAGCTTTTGCTGTCATGAACAGTGTTCATTCCTAAGCAAATGTAACAAGAGGTTATATACCATGATTTCTGTGCAAAATGTTGGTGTTTGAAGTGGAATCTAGAGGAAAAAATATAATTTCATTAGCAGGCTGTTACCCATAATACATATTGAAACCGTTATGTTCATGTAGCTGAACAAGTGTTGGATATGTTCTCTCGCCAGTGTCAGTAGTACACCACAAATGATTTTACAGTTGTTTCATAGTTTAATACCTCAGAGAATTAATCACCTATTAATATTTTATTTGGAAATATTATTAAAATTAATTGACTTCTTACTGAAACATGAAAGCAAACTGTAGATGCATTTTCTTTGAATGTGGGTTTCAATGCTGTTTCAATGAATGTGAATTTCAAGGACAGGGAATTTGTAATGCTAAGTCTGTTTGCATTGTTAAATTGTATTGCTTTGTTTAGCAGATGTCTATTGGTGTTTGTGTTAGAAAATGGGAAATAAATATTGTAAATGAAATCCAAATAATCACTGTAGAAGTAAAGCAGTATGCACATTAAGGTTTATGGGTTGTGGGGCCCCATTTAACCAGAATTTTGTGAGAGAGGAAGGGTGGCAAACTCAGACAGCACTGGGCAGCACAAACTCTAGCTATACCATTGATCAGTAGGCCATGGAGAATGACTTTTGGAGGCTCCATCCTAGCAAACTATAATATTCTTTTGCAAAGATTAAAACAGACTGAGTTGGTGGAGCTGCACTGGATTTTGAGACTGGGTGCTACATCGATAGTCTCCCTGATTATAGGTTTAGCAGTTTTATTTTATAGTTTATAACATGCACTATTATTATAAATTCTTTGAGCAGAGTTATATGTTTTTATGCTTTTATATACTTGTTCATTATTGTTTGTATACTGCCTCTTTTTAGGGGTGTGGCTACAATTTTATGTGATCTGATTGGGTACTCCATATTTTAAAATGTGTTGTGTGACTTGTTTCTTTGATCTGCAAAAGTGATATCCTTGTTTATCGTGAAAGCACCTATCTTAAATTAGAGCCTTTCATCAAGTTTTGGTACCCATGGTACTGGTGTGTTCAAGTGGTACTTGTTTCATTTTCCAGGATTCGAATATTGCCTACCAGTAAATGCCCTACTGTTACCACAAAACCCACATACTGCAAGTCACCAAAAACAAAATCCTAAAGATTTATCCCAGTGTAGCTCATATAGACCAATCTTTCTGCTTAACAATGATTATAAAATTTTTATGTCTATCTTAGTGAATAGAATTAAAAAATCCTTAACTCACGTTATAAATGAAGACCAAACAGGCTTTATATTTGGTAGACACACGTATGATAACATTCAGAGAATATTAACTATTATTGAAGCTTTGAATAGAGATAACTTAGAAGCCCTTATAATTACACTTGATATAGAGAAAGCATTTGATTCAGTAAATTGGGATTACTTATTCAAAATTCTGGTATTTTTTGATTTTCCATCAAACTTTATAAATTTAATAAAGAACATATATAAAGATAATCTAGCTTATGTAAAGTTAGGTCCATTTACTTCAGAGGCTTTTAAAATAACTAAAGGCTCTAAGCAAGGCTGTCCAATGTCTCCCATACTACTTGCCTTAGTGATAGAACTATTTGCTTCTACAATGCAAAGTGAACTAAAAATAGAAGGAATTAATTTCTATAATCAATATAATTCCAAAATCATGTTATTTGCTGATGACATCTTGTTGACTTTAAAACCAAAAGAAGAGACCATACAAGCATTAGAGGAAAAAATAAAAGAGTTTTCCTCCACTTCAGGTCTTTATTTCAACAAAGCAAAATCAAAACATATACTCTTGAATAGAGATGATGTTTATCATCTGAGTGAGTATCAAATTATTGGAGAAAGAGTTTCATCACTCGAATACCTAGGAATTCTTATAGCTGACAACATAAATACTACTATAACTTTAAATTATAATAAAATTCAAAACTTAATTCAAAAACAAATTGATACCTGGAATAAATTAACGTTAAAATTTGAAGATAGATTACAGATAATAAAATGATATTATTGCCCCAAATAAACTATATAGCATTAGCAATTCCTATCTTACCAAACAAAAAACTATAAAAATTCAGAAACTCTTGATGGGCTTTCTATGGTATCCAAAAAATAGAATTGCTTTCACACACCATATTAGACCCTGGGACTTGGGAGGAATTAAATTTCCAGATATAGAGACATACATTAAAGCTTCCATCTTTAAACTTCTACTAAAATGGATAACCCCAAACTACTCGTCTAGGTGGAAAACTCTACATACAACTTTTTTCTTAAATGAAAATAAAACATTAAAAAATATAGACTTGAAGAATCATAACAACATATTTTGGCACTTATTAAGTAGCAATCTACAAAACAATACAACAAAACCTACCAATTTATCATACTTAAATAACATATATAATCTATTTAGAAATTTCTTAAAAACAAATTCTGATATAAAACTATGGTTTGAACTTTTGATACCTTTTAATACAACAAAGAATTTTAAAGAAAAAATTCAAGAAAAAATGTATTAAATGGGAAACTAAACATTTTATTTGTTGGTTCCAATGCTTAAACAATTCTAGCACATTAAACATCCAACAAGTAATAGATGAATTTAAAATACTTGATAAAGATAGAGAAGATCTCCAAAAAGTATTGCATCACGCAAAAAGTTTGTGGGAGGTTATTAATAATTCAAGTTTTAATTCTAAGCCAAAAACTCATAAATTATATACAAGAAATAATTTATGACAAGCATAAAGTACAGTTTTGTACCTACCATAAATGTAGATGTTCGAAGATCCACATTGCTGCAGTCATAACCTGTGGGTAGTCCGCTGTACTCGGTCGGCCCGAATACCAAAGTGTTAGGCTGGCGTTGGTCATGGTCGCTCAGATCTGACGTCAGTACGCCGTGGTACAACCCAAACCACACAACCACCCCAGACTACAGTGGGGAAGGAGGGAGGGTAAATTGGACTGCAGCAATGTGGATCTTCGAACATCTACATTTATGGTAGGTACAAAACTGTACTATGTTCTTCATCTCACATTGCTGCAGTCATAACCTGTGGGTAGAATCCCAAAGCAAAGGTAAAGGGAGGGTGGTGAAATCACAAAGCATTGGGAGCTGCTAGCATGCCCTGTAAAACTGCAGTGGCAAACCCAGCCCTAGACTTGGAGTAAAGAGGGAGATGATAATGTTTAGAAAAAGTGAGCACTGAACTCCAGGTAGCTGCTTCCAGAATATCTTTAGTAGCTACACCCCTTAAAAAAGCAGTAGAAGTTGCAGTAGCCCTAGTAGAATGAGGTCTGATTCCAGCCGGAACCTCCTTACCATGATGAGAATAACAAAAAGCAATACAATGGCCAATCCACTTAGAAATAGTTTGCTTAGAAACAGGTTTCCCCTGAGAACCCAAAGCAAAAGAAACAAACAACTGTTGAGACTGTCTGAACCCTTTAGTTCTGCTCAAATAATAACGCAACTGCCTGTGAATATCCAAAGAGTGCAAATTTTTCTCCCCTTTATTTTGGGGATCAGCATAAAATGTAGGCAAATGAATAGATTGGTTCAAGGCCACATTTGAAACAACTTTAGGCATAAAAGTAGGGTTAGTCCACAGAGATACCCTATCCTTATGAAAAATCAGGAAGGGTTCAACTGCCATCAGAGCCTGTAATTCAGATACCCTTCTAGCAGACGTAATGGCCAACAAAAAGGCAGTCTTCCAAGACAAAAACTTTAACTCAGATGTAGCTGCAGGTTCAAAAGGAGGTAAAGTGAGTTTTTCCAACACAAAATTGAGATCCCAGGAAGGAGTAGGAGCTCTACGTGGGGGTCTTATGTTCTTTGCCCCTCTAACAAATTGCTTAAACAAAGGATGAGAGAATAATGGTGGGTCACAGTCATAGTGAGCAGAAATGGCTGCAGCATGAACTTTCACAGAGGAGAAAGACAAACCTTTATCTAGTAATTCTGTAAGATACTGAAGTGAAACACTCAAATTAGGTACTGAAACATCAAAGCTCTTTGCTTCGCTCCAAAGAAAAAATCTCCTCCATTTATCAGCATAAACCTTCCTTGTACTAGGCCGTCTGGCCTCTAAAATAACATTCAAAACTTGTTGAGGAAGCTGCGACCCTCCAGGGTCTAGAACAGAATATGCCAGGCTGTCAGATGCAGGGACTGTATCCTGACATTGAGGAAGTGATTGCCTGCCTGGGACAAAAGGTGTGGAACTGGTGGCAAAGGCCAAGGAGGCTCCCGTACTAAACTCCTCATCAGAGGGTACCAGTGCTGACGTGGCCAATCTGGAGCTATTAGAATCATGGAAGGCTTGTCCTGTCTGACCTTCAAGAGCACCTTGGGAAGGAGAGGCAGAGGAGGAAAGGCATAGACGTGAAGATTGCTCCAACTGAATGATAGAGCATCCACTTTCCAAGCTTTTTGATGAAACATCTTTGTGCAAAACTTTGGCAGCTGAAAATTTAGTGGAGAAGCGAACAGATCTATGTCTGGAGTCCCCCAAACCACTGTCAACTTTCGAAATACATGAGGATCCAATTTCCACTCGTGGGGATACACCATCTTTCTGCTCAAAACATCCACTAAGGAGTTCTGTGCTCCTGGCAGAAACCTTGCCTGAAGAGTGAGGTGCAAACTGAGAGCAGTCTCCCACAAAATCATAGCTTGTCTGCAAAGAGGGTACGAATGGGTTCCCCCTTGCTTGTTGATGTACCACATGACAGTTGTGTTGTCTGTTTGAATCAACACTTGTCCTGGGTGAAGTAGGTCCTTGAAAGCCATCAATGCAAATTGGACTGCTAACATCTCCTTCATGTTGATATGCAAATGTTGAAGTCTGGCAGGCCACGTGTCTTGCACCCATTTTCCATTGAGGTGTGCTCCCCAAGCCTTGTCTGAGGCATCTGTCGTTAAGATCTGACTCGCCTCTGGTCGGGTCACAGAGAGTCCCTTGTTTAGGTGACATTCCTGAGCCCACCACAAAAATTCCTTTTGAATGCAAGGTATTATCTGAATGACAGTTTCCAAATCGTGGCAGTGTTGAGTCCATACACTTTTGAGATACCATTGTAACTTCCTCATATGCAGTCTGGCATTGGGAAGCACCAGAATACAAGATGCCATGAACCCCAAGGCTTGAAGGACTGTCCTTGCAGTCAGCCTGGACCGTAGAGACAATTGCTGGAAGTAAAGGGAAAGATTTCTTTGCTTGTCTGGGGTCAAAAACGCCATCTGAGAGGCTGTATTCAGTCTCACACCCAGAAAGCACATGTCCTGAGAGGGTACTAGACTGGACTTTATTTCGTTCACAGAATACCTAGGCACCTTAACACTGCCATAACATACTGTAGATGGTGAAGTAGCTTGTCTTTGTCTTGAGCCAGAATCAGGCAATCGTCCAAATAAGGATAAATTTGTATTCCTCTTAACCTTAAGAAGGCTATCACTGGAGCCAGAACCTTTGTGAACACCCTGGGCGCAGTAGATAAGCCAAAGGGCAATGCAGAGAACTGATAATGTAAAGTCCCAGCCCGAAAATGCAGGAATCTCCTGCAACTGGGCCTGATAGGAATATGAAGATAAGCCTCTTTGAGATCCAGAGTTACCATCCAGTGATCTTTGCCTAGCAGAGGCAGGAGTTGTTGCAAAGTCAACATCTTGAATTTTGGAATGTCCAGGTAAGTGCTGAGAATAGACAAATCCAGAATTGGCCTCCAAGTGTTTCCTTTCTTTGGCACAAGAAACAGATGAGAATAAAATCCTAGGCCCACTTCTGACGGAGGGACTTGCTGGATAGCCCCCATGTGTAAAAGTAAAGAAATCTGCTTGTGAGCCTCCACCTTTTGCTGAGGAGGAACGTCTGGCATGCCTTTGAAAGGAGGCAATGTGTGGAAATAAAACTTGTAGCCTCGGTTTATAATGTCCAACACCCATTTGTCCTGGGTGACTAAAATCCAATTTTGTCTGAAAAGAGCCAACTTTCCTCCTAGAGGAGCTGCCAGACAAGAAGGCTTGGGCAGCTGAAGATGCAGGTCATTGGGGCTGCTTACGAAAGGACTGACCCCTGCCCTCACTCGTAGACTGTGCAGGGGAACTCCACGTCCTAGGCCTGAAAGAACCCTGTGCCTGAGCTCTGCCCCTACCACGTCTAGATCTGCCCCTAGACTGTAAATCAGAGGAAGGGTAAGCCCATCCCTTAGTAGGCCAATTTCTGCTAAACTTAGGGGGCTGCACCTGTAAAAAATCCTTAACGGTCTGCATAGACTTAGCTTTGTCCTCCATTTTCTTCAGGACTGACTCCACAGGAGAACCAAACAAAACTTCAGACTGAAGGGGAGCATCCAAAATTTGAGCTTTAACATGCTCAGACAAGTTCTGATCCTTAAGCCAGGCGTGCCTACGAATAACTGACCCAGTGGCAGCCACCCTGGAAGAAGCCTGTAAAGCATCAAAACCACATTGCAAAGAATGCCTACCCACCTGATCAGAGGCATGAACCAAATCCTGTAATTCCTTACACTCTATGCCCTCTGCTAAAGCATCTACCTTAGATTTTAACTGACTAAGGAGAAAATTCTGGTACTTCAGCATATGAAACTGGCAATTCAAAGCCCTCATTGCAAGAGTGGAGGAAGTATACACTTTTTTACCCCACCTGTCCAAAGCTCTAGAATCTTTATCTACAGGAACTGGGTTTTTTACAACAGAAGCCCTGACACCCTTAGGTCCCTGGCTAATAGTTTCTGGGTCAGCCCTTGGGCTCTTATACAAATATTTATGCGCCTCTGGCACTCTGTAATACCTGTCTGGCTTAACCGGGGCAGGAGGCAAAGAGTCTGGATTAAGGGAAGCCTCAGAGAAAACATCCTGAACAACATCCAAAACTGGAGGTATAGCCAAGGGCCTATGCTGAGGTAAAAACAAGAATTCCCTAAGCCTCTTACGGGAATCTGAGAAATCCTGACCTTCCCATTTAAAATGCTCCCTCATGGAATGCAGGGTTTCTGAAAAGGAAAAATCCTCTGGAGGGGAAGCAGAAGGAGTAGAATCCTCTGCATCTGAATCAGAATAAGGGGGAAAATCCTGAATGTCTTCAGCCGAAGACTCTGAGTAATCTGAAGAATGTTCCAATCCTTCCACCTCTGGCTCCACCCTAGGCCTCTTATCTGGAGGGGGCATAGAACCTCTGATCAAGGTAATCAAATCTTCTGCCATTTTAAGCATGTGTTTTTTAGGTACAGAACCTGCAGAACTAGGGCTGACGCCAGAGGCAGACAAACCAGGCCTAGCCTTGGAAGGTACCTTAGAGACAGAGGGAGAAGGCCTAACCACCCTATGTAAAGAAGGGAGTACAGCAACCTGAGAGGCCCCCTCAGCCTGACCCAACTCCTGAGAGGCCACCTCTTGCAAAATTAAAGGCTCCCCTTGAGACTCAGCTGAAACCTCGGCTGGTTCCACAGATTCCACCGTAGTTTCTAAAGAACTGGCGTCCGGAACGGACGACTCATCCTGCTTGGACTTTAACAATTTATCCTTACGCTTCTTAGCGGTAGCGGGCGTCGGAGGATCCGACGGCATATTCTAATTACACCGCTTACCGAAGACAAGCCTAGCACAATCTAACCTACGTTTAATGGTGCGCTTATTAAATCTAGCACAAAAGCGACACCCGACTACGTCGTGCTCAGGCCCCAAGCAAGGAATACAGAGAGACTGGTAATCCCTATGAGGTATCTGTTTCCCACAAGAAATACAATTATTCACTTTTTCTGACATCCGGATTTAACTGAGGCAAGAAAAACAAAATATTCCCCACGGGTACTTAGCCCAACTTGGATTTCGGTCTGAAACTCAGAATTGAAAATTTCAGAGCCGAGCGGCACTTGCAAACGCTGCTTCTGCTTTGGACCATGCGGCAAAAAAGACTGAGGATATGACGTCGGTCATGCGCTTTAGTACCATGGCGTACTGACGTCAGATCTGAGCGACCATGACCGACGCCAGCCTAACACTTTGGTATTCGGGCCGACCGAGGACAGCGGACTACCCACAGGTTATGACTGCAGCAATGTGAGATGAAGAACATCAAGTTAATTTCTATATCTAAAATATATAAAATATTAATAGTGTATAAAACCAAAATAACTCAAAACACATGGAATACTATAACAAAAGATCTGACTACGAGCCTATCTCCTGAAAGTAAAAATGATCTTCTGCAATCAGTTAAATTAACCTCTAACTTCCAAATATGGAAAATCTTCACATGGAAATTTTTGCATAGAGTTATTTATACCCCAAACAAAATTGCTAAATTTAATCCTAATCAGAAAGCTACTTGTTGGAGATGTACTCTAAATTGTGAAGCAGATTGGTTACATATATTTTACGATTGTATTAAAAAGTTCTGGGATGACATTAATACATTTCTTCAAGCCATTTATAATGATACATTTGTTTTAACAAAATCATTAATTTTTTTGAATGTTGATGCCTTAATAACTGTTAATAAAAGAGATCAACTTCTTCTATGGACTATTCTGGCTGTGGCCAGAAAATGTATAACAAGAAGATGGAAATCCACAATCTCTCCAAGTTATGAAGACTTCATTTCTCTTTTAAGGAATCTGCACTAAAAGAAATAAAAGTTAAAGAAGAAAGAATTTTTCCCAGACGTTGGATTAACAACCGTTGGAATAGAGTCTTGATACTCATAGACACACTACAAAAAGACACAACTTTCTCTTCGTGAATTTAAAGGGGACATGGAATAATGTGAACTTAAAGGAATATATAATTATAAATGTCATATGTGTTTTTTTTTTTTCTCTCTGTTTCCTTTCATTGGACCATTTGTAAATATTGTACATATTGTTATGATTATTAACTACTTCTGTTAACTTGATCTGTAATTAATAGTGACTGTATCACAATTTACTCATAAACATAAAAAAAAAAAAAAAAAAAATCTGTTGAGTAAAAAAAAAAAAAACAAAATCCTAAGGTTCATCATCTTCTCCATTCCCAGTGAATATCATTGCTACACATTTCAAAAAAATGGTTACCATTTACTGCAGTGTCTGGGGGCCATATTTTGGTTGTCTGTGCTTCAGTTTGATTTGAAAGTTGATATCCTGCAATTCCATTGGGGTGGGTGGGGTTACATAATTATGTATGCAAATTTTATGTTAATCAGTGTACAGATTTGTACCTATTTTTCATGGGCCTTTGTCTAGCTTTTTGATGTTTCCTGGATAACAGGTGTGCAGCAGAATTGCAAATCTATACATGTACTCCATTTCAAGGAGGCCTATCCCTCGTTCGGAAAGGGGAATATGTAATCTTGGTATACACTGATTTTTATAAATCATTTGGTGAGCATGAGGCATCCTTCTTGTTTTCCTATCTAATCTATCCAACATGTTTTGGTGCCAGTCAATCACTCCAAAACTGTAAGTTAGGAAAGGAAGAGCAAATTGGTTTATAGTTTGGATTTTGTTCCTAGATGTCAGTGCTGATTTCAGGATTAATTTAAGTCTTCTGAAGTATTCCTTCCCAAGTTTTATTCACATTTGTTCATGTTTTATTGTTGATCCTTCATCAATTCCCACGTATTTATACACGCCCTCTAGCTCAAGTTCTTTTACATCACATTCTTGTCCCAAACTGATGTTTTCCTGGTGTTGCAGTTTTCCTGCTTTAAAGGTTACTTTTGCATATTTATCAAGACCAAATTACATTCTTATATCATCTGGAAAGGTTTTGACAACTTGCAGTTGTGCTTTCATTTCCTCATCTAATGAGCTATACAGTTTTAAATAATTGACAAGGAGAATATGGGAAGTCTTTACACTTTGTTGTTTTCTAGGAGCCAAATAACCATGGCCTAAGCCTTTAAGTAAACAGCTTAATGGGTTAAGCTCAAGGCAGAATAGCAGCAGTGATAGTCACCTTGGAATATCCCCCTTTGAATTTATATCCCTGGAGTAATAATTTGCCTTTATCATGGCTTAATTGCAAAGTGGTCTGCCACTGTTTCATGGTCACTGTAATATAGTCGATCAGTGCAGGGTGTACCTTATACATTTTTAAGCACTCTTTTATCCATGAATGTTGGATACTGTCAAATGCTTTTTTGTAGTCAGTCCATGCCATACTTGGATTCTTTCCTTTTTTACACTTCTCCACTATGACTTTATTTAACAACAAATGATCCTTTGTTCCATATGACTTTCTTTTATTGCCCTTTTGTTCTACTGCCATAATTGTGTTTTCTTCTAAATTACTATAAACTCTGTTGGCATCAGTTCCAGTGTTTAGTTTATATATCATCAGAAGACAAGTCATTGGTCTATAAATTTTAGGGTAGCTTGCAGGTTCACTCTTAAGTAAGATCATTGCTTTTCCTGTTGTTAACCAGGTTGGTGTCTGTTTGGGGTGTGCATATAAATAGTTCGTGCTCATGGTTAAATCTTCATGCAAAGATGTTAATACTTTCAGCCAAAAATTAGGTACTGCATCTGGGCCTGGGGTTTTGCAATTAGAGGCTTTTCTTAACTTTGTTTCAATCTCTTTGCCTTTTACTTCATCCCATTTCATATTCTGTATCTTTAACCCTCTTATTCTTTCTTTAATTTCTTCTATCCATTTAGCATCTTTGTTATGTTCCACAGGATCTTCATAGATACTTCTCCAAAATGTATCTGTTCCTTCTTTTTTGGCAGTCTTTAAATTCCTTTTACCTTATTTCCCAGTTCTCTATAAAACTTTTTTGGATCATCAATAAATTACTTATTTTGTACTTTTCCTTTATATTTATCTGTTTATCTTCTTAAGCTTTTCTGCCCGTGTTGTGATTTTTAGTTTATTTGCAACAGTGTAAGATAGATCTTGATCTGTTATAATACTGCATATTGCTTTTATCACGTCTAGCTTTCTCAGCATTTTTGTTGAGATGTTCCCTCTTCTATACTCTTCTAACAGTGACACTTCTTGTCTTAGCTGCTTTATAATTTTCTCTACTTGATATTTCCATGATGGTATTTGATTTCTCCCCTTCCTTTCCCTCGCTGCCCTGCGTTCTTGTGGTAGAACTTTATCAGTTATTAATTTAGCAGCACAGTAATGTATTCTGTTTACTTCTGTTATATCACATGGATCTCTATGGACAATCCCAATTACTGTGTTCATTTGTTTTATCAAACTTCTGACTTTTTGGGTTTTATTAACCTTCTGCAGTCTATTTCTTTCATTGATCTTGATATATCTGTCTATGTCTATTAAATCAAGCAAGTCTTCTCTTAGCTCATTTTCTTCCAAACTAAGGGCACATCCATTGTTTTCCATTTCCTGCAGGCATTCTATAGAAAATTCTGTAGCACATTCTCTTCAACTTCATCCTGTTCAATCTGTTGCTCTTTCATATGGGAACTCACTGGCCTATCACTCCTCAACACTGACTGCATCAGAGTTTCTACAGTTTCCTGTTCCTTCCCTTGCTGTCTAGCTTCAAGTGAATGTTTATACTGGTTTCCTGTGGAATCTCCAGATTATCTTCATATGGCACCTGACCAATTGCTTCCTGTTCCACTGATTTCCCCTTAATTTGGATATCCATTACCCTATCCTGTTGTGGTGCTTTCTGAATTAGATTTTCTACACTGAATCCTTCACTTTGCAGGTACTCCATGATCTCAGTTTCTGTTTCTTTAACTTCTCCATTACTGATCTCCTTTTCTACTTTTCCTCTTTGTCTTCTTATTTTTTGTGTTGTAAAGTTTTCCATGTCTGGATTCCCTTGCCTGTATTTCTCTTCAAATATCTTTGGTGCTGCTCTTTTTGTATTGGTTAGTTTTGCTTTCTCCTTTGCATAAATATTATAGCAATAACCCACGCCTGGGTGTGGGTAATGCAGGATTTACCCATGGTTGTCGTGGTTTGGTCCTGAGGCGGCCGGGACCAAACAAAGACAACCGTGGGTAATCCCGCATTACACACCCAGACGTGGTTATTATTATATTATGACATTATTTAAGAAAAGAAATAATTACTTTTCTTAAATAATGGCATTATAATGCCTCTTTGCTGCCCTTCCGCAGCTGTCTGGTATCCATGCAGTTCTGATGTACTGCATGCCTACCAGTACATCAGAGCTGTGGCCAAAGCAATGGAAAGCAAGATCTCTGTTGCTTTTACTGTTTCACTATGTTAAATGGGTTTAACATAGCAAGACAGCTTTAAAATAAGCAACGGAGATGTCCGTTGCTTATTTTAAAGCTGTCTCGCTATGTTAAACCCATTTAACATAGCGAAACAGTAAAAAGCAATGGAGATCTTGCTTTCTCCATTGCTTTTTTTTAAACCTGTCTCGCTATGTTAAATGGGTTTAACATAGCGAGACAGGTTTAAAAAAAAGCAACGGAGAAAGCAAGATCTCCGTTGCTTTTTACACACTGTGTCGCTATATTAAAGGAGTTTAACATAGCGAGACAGCTTTAAAAAAAGCAACGGAGATCTCCGTTGCTTTTTTTAAATCTGTGTCGCGATGATAAACTCTCTTAACATAGTGAGACAGTGTTTAAAGAGACTTATACTAATGGAAAAAGTCCGGCGACGGACCTTTTCCATTAGTATAAGTCGATTAACGCACACTGGCCAATCAGCGTGCACGTTTTGGAATATTAATGGGGGGTCATGGTATAATACACCATATTAAATCTGTTTTTCTTTCTGATGTCCATACGTCTTCTTCACATGTTTCCTGATCTTCCTGTTTCTCCCTACTTTGGGGACTCACTCCATCCTGCTATGATGTAACCTGTGTTAGGCATTCTACACCAAATCCTTCACTTCGCAGGCACTCCATAACTTCAACTTCTAGTTTTTTAACTTCTGCTTTACTAATCTTCTTTTCTACGTTCCATCTTTGTGATGTTATTTTGTTTTTATTGTGAAAGTTTCCATATCTGGATGGCTTTGCTGTATTTCTCTTTGAATATCTTTGAGGCTGCCTTCTTTACATCGATTAATTTGGCTTTCTCCTTTGTATAAATATTTCACCATATCAAATCTCTCGTTCTTTCCTATGTCCATGTTTCTTTTTTATACTTTTCAAATAGCTCTTGGTTTTGTTGTTTATATTTTCGCACTTCCTCAGATGTTTATTTTTCCAAACAGCTCAAGGTTTATTGATTTATATACTGTTTTTCACAAATCTGTTATATCAATGAACACAGATTTTCATTTGAAGCTTCTGAGAGTTTTTCTTGTGCAAGTATTTTTCTTTCCTCTAATTTCTATCTTATTCATTTTGTATATCTCGTGTCTGGAAATTCTGGCCTTTTTGCATAAAAGTAACAATACATAATTTCTTTCTTATCCTCAATAGTTCACTTTATTGTCTTTATGGCTTTTCTTTGGCCTATCGGTTTTTGTGATTTTTGTGGACTGCTACTTCCTTCTACAACGGGGGGCATCCTCCCCCTCTGCTTGGCCTGGCCCCATTGTGTAATGTTTCCGTATTCTGAGGATTCTACACTGTCATCTTTTCCAGTCCTGGCTCAAATGCGCCTGCCAGGATTGGGCACTTTTTTATCCTGGGTCTTGTGCACCCAGCTATCTATTTTAATTTTTGACCTACCTCTGTCCATGTTACATGCTGTATAAATACAGTCTATATATCAGTGTTGCCTTGGTGAGATCTTGTGAAAACAGGTTCCACCTTCTCAAGGTACTCACCAAGACTTGAGGATGAATTCAATTTTAGCATTACTACTTTCCTTTGCTTGCTAACCTTTCATCTCTCATTTCAAACCCCTGATACTGTAAGTTTATGCTAAAGTGTTTTCAGATCATTATTGCTAATTCTGTCTCTTCCCTGTGCTGTACTAGGGTACATTTTGGATAGTTCTTTTTCAATATTATCCAATTTAATTTAAAAATTTGCTACATTCCTTCTGCAGTTTCTCCACAGAATGTGTTACTCAGATTAGTTTTACACAGTGACTGTTTTGTTTCTATAAAGTCTGTTATTAAACTTCTGTGCATTGGTTCAGACTTCAGGTTGGTTAACCCTCTGTGCATTGATTCAGATTTCAGTTTGCTTAATTCTGTGTGCATTGGTTCAGATTTCAGTTTGGCAATATTATTTAGTAACAATTTAACCTCTATAATCCCATCACCACTGCACATCAATGATATTAAAACTGAATATGACGTAATAATTATTAAGAACATAAACTATGTCCAATATGTTCTTTTCCTTGGCAGTATTTTTTTTTACAATTTAAAGCAATTGTTAATCCTGAACATACATTAATAATTTAGTTTCTAATGGTGTTGAATCAATATTATTCCTGTGTGTTTCTAGTAAATTTAAGTCCCCAGCCAATATTATCCCCCCCTGTTTCATGCAAAAAATATATGAATTCTTCTAGGTCATCACTTATCTTTGATGGTCTGTACATTTCAAAAATTGTCATATGTTCCAGGGTTGTCTTTATTGTCACAGTTACACAATCTATAATATTGATATTAAGGTTGTCTTTATTGTCATGGTTACACAGTCTATATTTATGTTATCATTAAACACGTACTAATAACAAATGATCATTACAATATTTAATCCTTATCATCTGATTTTGATTTTTTGTTAGCATGGCTTTTGCTGTAAAATGTTTATACTCTGACATAACTGGTTTCCAATCATTGTTCTTTAACCATGTTTCATAAGCAATAACAGCATCAGTCTTGGGTGAATGTAGTAAATTTTTCAGTAAAAACTATTACTAATGCTCTTAAGATTACCAACCAGCACAGATTCATCAGATGTTGCTATCTGTGAACTGTTAATTTCTGACCTGCCAGAAATCATGTCTTGTGTTAGTCAAATATTGCAACATATCTGCTAAAAAAATTTTCTTCCCTTGTCTTGGTAAGTGGACTTTATCCTGTCTAAATATGTGCACCCTGGGGTGTTCTACATATTTCCACTTTATAAAATGGGCATTTCTTTCACTAGCTATTTACCCAAAAATCTTTTCAATCATGCTGAACCAACTAACCCTTCCATATGTGATCTGTGAAAATATATTCAAACACAACTACAAGGTATGCTATATACAAGGGCTGTAAATCACCTTGAATATGAGAATAAAATCTGCTTTGACTTCCTTACATTAAGGTATCCATCCTAAGATGCTAGTCACATCCCGTATTTTTCTCCTAGCAAGTATAATACTATTCAATGTTCATTATCTTCTCCAAAAATGTAATATCAGCTCCTTTACTAATTGAATCGCTAATTACTAATATGTCATTTCTGATCTGAATCTCCCACTTCTAATTCGATAATGTCTGCTCTAACTTTTGTTACAAAGGAATGAGCTTTATCATCATTAATCTTATTAATTCACTGTTTTTATTGTTTTTTCATGCAGAAGCATGCAATTCTCATCCAGCTAGCTTTGTACATCCACAGCTTGAACCATGTTGTCAGCTTCTGGTTTTCTTCTTATTTTTTTTTACAGTAATGTTCTTTATAATTTCTAAGTTTTATTTTGATTTCCTCCTTTTGGACTTCGCCTTGCCTCTTTTCTACCTTCTGTATTGAAAAATGTTGTCATTTTCTGTAGACTGAATGTTTTGTGATTGAACAATGTTATCCCTCACTGTAATCTATGTGCTACATAACAAATTAGTGCCCACTTTGTATATATTTTCATTGTATAATAGACATTAATTTCCTTTTCTTCCTAGTTATTTGTTGCAAACTTCTTTCTTTCTCTGAGTACTTGTATGCTGAATTCCAAAGGTGTCATCTGTGTGCCATGAATAATAAGGCTTGAATGATCTTTACAGATAGATAACACATCCCTTCCTAAATGCATTCTATTTGTACTTTACCCAGTATTATTGGGTCTATATTATAATAGTGAATGCTCACAATAGTGAATGCTGTATAATCGACTCCCAAAAAAACTAAAACACAAAATTCCAAACAAATGGAGCAGTAATTATTTCCAGGGAAAAGAAATCGCTGGTCCACAAAAAAAAAAAAAAAAAATACAAACAAGCAAACACAAATTAAAGTGCCCGCCCCATCCCCCTATTTAAATATACCAACAATGAGATTACACCACAGTGGAGGAAATGGCAAAGTCCCAAAATGGCCCAGTGATTTTTTGTCCCTGTGAAAAAATAAATCGCTGTTTTGTGTCTTCTGGATTTTGCCATTTCAACATTTAGCCATCGATAAAATAGCGTTTGCTGTATTAAGCATTCGAATACTTGCTAGGGAACCGTATTATTTACCATCAACCCAGTAATTAATATATGTAACAATAGTTTTCAAACCTATGACAATTGCACAAGTGTGACCGGCCTTAGTAGGTCTAAATTTACTAATGGCAGTGTGGAAATCATCCGACTTTTGACACGAGGAACACAAGTCTGCAATGTTATTAGGTGTTACTTTTATATATACATAGCATTTAGTACACTAGGCAAAATATTTGTGTTACAGCAGATAACAGCATAGTTATGTAAGGAATCCATTCTCAGCTATAGACAATTAAACAACTGTAAAAGCAAAGAATAGTCAGAATCAGTGAACACAGTATTCAAAGTAATTAAAACAATTACTAATTTAAGCCAAATTGTATGAGGTAATCACATAAACAATATGCAAGTAAATATTAAATTAACTACACTGAGCAAACCATGTACAAGAGGAAGTAATTTATAGAGTCTTTATTTGACCCATGGTGCCAGCTTTACCAGTCACACTAAAATATTAGATGTCTTTTACACTGTGTGCAATAGCTTTTACTCACAATTGTTTACAGTCACCCTATGTTATAACAGTAAAAATCATAAGTAAAAAAAAACCTAAAATATAAATCAAGTCTTCTCTTACCAAGCAGTTGCACAGTAAATCACAAACCAACACTGGATGATTTCACATAAGCTCTAGAGTGTCTTGTCTACAGTCTATGTGATATATAGCTAAGTCCCTTGGGATAGCTAGTGTGCCTATCTACAGTCTCTCCCTTGCATCCAACAAACAATGAAAATCAGAGGTAAAATAAGTAAATAAATGAATTAAAATATAAATCAAAATTAAGTTTCCTGTCCACAATCTATCCCTTTCTTCCAACAAATGATGAAAATTGTATTTTATTTATCTTTTATTTACTGGGTAGGTCCCACTACACTAGTGACCTCTTTTCAGCCAAGATTATTTTGGGAAATTTGCCCAGGGCATTGGGGAACTTCCCTTACTTGTTGCTTTGAAGCTAGTGAGTGTGCATACATGTCCTGTTCCTAGTGCAGTAGTGGCTGGGAGGATGGTGTGCAAGAAGGAGAATATTGTGGAAGGAAGGACTGAGTTAGAAGATTCAGGAATACTTTTTCAGCTTGAGTTGTTCTTGGAGACAGAGAAGGAGGATTCTGTGTTAAGTGGAAGTGTCATTACAACCATACATTCAGGAGGGTTACAGAAGGATATAGTATAGAAACTGATTGTGCAGAGTGATCCAGAAAATAGAGTGAATGCATCTTGGGGGGGGGGGGGGTATGTAAAAGTCTAGAAGGAGGAAGCAGAAACATTATTAAAGAGTGTTGTAGAAAATGACAAAAACTTGTATGCAGACACTTTTGCAGAAGAAAAAGGACAGAAAAGGAGAGGTGATCCAAAAAGTAAACATATCGCAAGGATTCACAGTAAAATAGAAAAAGGAACTAAATAGGTATGGCATTTGGGACAACATTATGATTTATTTGGGTGTAAAATCTCAAGAGATAAGAGCATTTATTTTAATAAAGAAAGAAATATTTTATGACATTCTATTTGATATTGCATATGGGAAGGATAAGATCTGTGTGAATGTGAAAAGAAATAAAATGATGATACCTGGAATTTATATGTGGTAAAAGCATAAAATGGGGAAAGAAAGAAGAAAGTCCATGTATAATTTCATACAAAAGCTGAAAAAGAGACTTTGAAAAGGTGTGTGAAAGATATTTATAAATATGCAATGGACATTTCTAAAGTGTATCATAACAGAGGATTATGGAGTGGTGGACAGGACTGCATTGTTATAGCAAAATTGTAAGAGAAAAGATGATGCATATACTGAGCATGATGTGTTGAAGGAAATGAGGATGTGGTAAATATTGGGGCAACCCAAAACTTGTTTTTATTTTGTGGGAAAGAGGGTCATTTGATTGATAATTGTGATAAAAAGAAATGTGTTGTATGCAGAGAGACTGGTCATGATGCAAAAAGAGTTAACATATTATTTATGTAATCAGTTGGGGCATTTGTGGATGGATTGCAAAAAAGAAAAAGTAAATGTGAGTAAAAACTGAAGAAAACACATAATGATAGAAGGGAAATGAATCAGAGGAAGAATAGATAGAAGATAGTATAAGAGAAGAAGAAGTAAAACATGAAGAAGAGATTGAATAATGTTTTGAAATAAGCGATGAAGAGGATATAAGTTGGGATTTAGTAAAAAGGAAGCTTTATGTTTGTAAAAGAGTAAAAGATAAAAAAGAAAGTTTAAAGGCATACATATATAAATATAAAAGAGAAAAGATATAAATGGGAGAAATGTATATAACGGTATAGTGAAATAAAAACTGAGTAAGAAAAATGAAGGGCAAACATTAAAATATAAACTATTTTAAGTTGAAAAGAAGGAAAAGAAATAACTTTAGAATGCTTTCAGTAAACGTAGCTCTCAACCTTCCATGTCCAAAATGAGGAACACTAGCCCTCATAATGTGGAACAAATGTACAAAATGTGGAACACATGCTAATGGCTTACTAACAACTTCAACTAGGAAGGTCATAGGATGGTTAAACTATGCTGGTTTTACTTATAAAGAAGATCTTTTAACAAATTAATATGATTCATTTCTATTTACAATGGATTTCACTAAAAAAATTCCTAACACTGAATGTGTGACAGAATCTTTCAATGTGGAACTTTGAGGAACTTCGAGGAACATGAACTTCTGAAGACCCCAAATGAGGTACGTTCCTCGTAATGAAGTACATTTGAGAGGTATGGTGAGTAGTATTAAGGATATAGTAAGAAGGACTGGAGTTTTGGAATGGTGTGGTAATGTTGATGTCGATGTTACTGTATTAGAGGATATAAGGTTCTTAAATGAAAGACTGCAAACGGAGAAACTGTGAGTTGGAAGTATAATGTGGAATTTAGGAAATGAGTGTTAAGGGCTGTGTTATGTAAAAAGACATTGACGATTTTAGATGTAACATTGGTAAACATGGGAAAGGTAACCATTACAGATGTAAGACAGAAAGAAATGTTTCTAGGATTATGGCATTAGTAACCTTCCACCTAATAATAAGCATTATTAAAAAGTGTGAGGAATTATTAACAAAACAACACCAGATTGTTAATTTAGGATGTCCAGCAGCAGCTAGATTAATCAGTGTTTGTCACTTACTAGACATAGTTTCATATTTATGTTCATATGTTCATATCTGATAGCCATACATGACATTGAGGAATATGGTTTATTATGCCATGGTGGAATATAGGAAAATTCATTGTCTGTGTTTTTTTATATCATACTGTATTTGAGATATTGCTAGTTGCTTTCTAGTAATTATGAAAATAAATAATATTTCTATATGTACTTAATGTTTAAAAAAACAAGTGACTTACAAACTGTCACATGACACCAGGTGAAACCTCACATGCTGGTGAAGAAAAATCTCTTTGAAAATTGCACTGTAAGTTGCACTTCTTGAGCAATATTGTGAATTGTTTATATTAATTATACTGTTCAGCATATGTTTAAAATTTCTATTAATATCTTAATAAACATGTACTCACAGAGAAATGTATCTTTGTCAAATGAAAGCCTATGTCTGGTTAACAAAAATGTTCTAACAATATATGTCAAGGTTGCAAAGTTTCCAAGGTATGACACTTTGTTTGCAGAAATATTGCAAAAAAATATAATTTGGGACTTTTGTGCATCATGGTATTTTATAGTATTTATGGAAAGACTTTGAATCCACTGACTATTATTATTGTAAAGAATACTTCTTACTGATACAAGTACTATTTGCACCATTTTAATACATTTTATTCACAAACTATCTACATTTGTTTACCTTATGCTTTTTGAGTTTATTTTGCAGTATATGCCTTAGATTGCAATTTGTGTGTGTAGGCTGCCAGAGGTGTAACATTCCATATCACATAAGTGTTTCTGCCCTTCACAGCAATTCAGGCAGTTTGTATTATAGTTGTATAGTTTGAGCATTTTTGATCTGTTGCTGCCATCTAGTGACATTTTATTCATAACAGTTAGATTAACTTGTTTTACAGCATTGTAGCAAGTCTCAGGAAGTGATGTAACTCAGTCCAGAAGCAGTTTTCTTGTACTTCTATCCCTCTTAGAATGCAGACATGATCTTCTTTTCCTAGGTCCTGGCATTAACGTCACCGGTAAGTAATTTATATGTTGTAATTCTTTGTATTTAGAAGTGTTGTATATTGTATATATCCTGAAATGTTGCTATTTCTATTGTGTTGCAGTTTTATAAAGTATTAAAGTTAAGAAATCTCAGTAAAGCTACAAGAAACCCTGATTTTTTTGCTTATTGGATTTTCTTAAAGTGTTAAGCTGTCCATTTAGCTGTACTACGCCTCACGCAGTGCTGTGAGAATGGAACAGTAAAAAGGTGATCCTTGCAGACCTGAATACAAGAGGTCACTGCACTGCAAATACGAGCCTGAGATCAGGAAAGAAGCAAAAATCTGAAGATATAGATTCATAGATTAGTACTAGGCTAACTGCCCTTGCGAGTCATTTTAAGCCTAGCCAATTATCCCTTGTGAGACTCAAACCCTGCACCTTGTGTTTGCAAGGCACACACCTTAACCATTAGGCCACCCTCCCATCCCAAATGTCCCTCATGACAAGGCATGGCAGTGAGAACAGCTCTAGTGTCCTGAAAGATGATTCATAGTCACATGTCTCTAAATCATCAAGATCCAGAAAGATGTCCTCAGCATGTTCCTTAGCAATCAGAGCTCATGTCAAAACAGATGCGGCATGTGCCCAACTGGCATTTGCCAAAAAAGAAGCCATTATGATGTGACAAAAAGCAGAATTGGAAGCCAACCTACATATTCTTCAGCACCAGAGAGCAGCTGCTGTGGCAGCAGCAGAGGCCACTGCTTACCTGGAAGCAAATTCATCAGCAAGCGAGATAACTCACTTAGAACTGGAAGTCCCAGAGAAACCTCTCTCCTCTGCAAAATGTACAAGTGAGTACTGTGAAGATTGGGTAGAGATGGGTGAAGGCTGCCAGCCTAGCCAAATAGAATTTGGTACATAATTCTGTCATTTGTAAATATGAATGTAAAATACAGTTTTTTTTCTTAAATGAAAGAAAATACTCTGAAATGTTGAACTTCAATATTGTAGCAAGATTGCCCTCTGCTGTAAAGAAAGCTAAGTCAAGCATTTCTTATCCTTTGAAATTAAAACTATGTCATGTCGGTCCTTTGATCTCAAGAGCTCTGAGTCATTCTGTCTGGGCTAGCACATTCTTTCTATTGTTTTAACTTAAGGAATAATTACTAGAGTTTACATGGGAAATGTCTTTTATTGTTGTAGCTTCCTGAGCAGGTGTTAGCTTGCTAAATAATGTAGCCTGCTAGCCTGGGAACCCCAGGCTAGGTGTCAAAAATGATGTAATGTAAACAGGACTGAGGATGTCAATTTAAACAGACAGAATCAGAAGACATTGAACATTTTTTGACCATCGAACTCACAACACTCTGCCTGTCTCTATGTGTAAGTTATTTTAGATCTGTTTTCTCTTGGAAGTTGCTAGGAACTAGAAAGATTATATTAAGTGTATTTCTGTATTCATATCAGAACTTTCCTAGTGTATTGTTTTAAGTATTTCTCTGTGATCTCTGAATTTTTTACTAGGACTGTGGTGTAGTAGTATTTATTGTCTTTTGTTTTTAGTATTTATTATTAAATATTTTTTAAATCTTTTCAACTTTGGTTGTTTTGTGTAGAAATAATTTAAGCTATAGAGTACATTGCTTGCTTATAAGTGATCCTGTACCGAGACCCTCTAATAAGCCTTGATTGTTTAGTCACACTTACTATTGGATAATAATATTGCACAGTAATAATTGGACACCCTTTTAAGGGCCTTCAAGTAGCTGGTAAACATTAGCTGAGTGGTGGCAGGGATTACTACCATATAGTCTGATTAACAGAGGCACAGTTGGAAAATCTGTGTCAGCCCTTCCCAGGAGTGTTTGTGAAATTGTATAAACTCTTATCTCAAAGTGTGTGTGTGTCAGCTACTTGGGCAGGGACACGAAGAACTGGTTGGACAGAGAGGGTGCTGGAGGTTTTAGCTTGCCCAACTAGGCTGAGATCTGGACCCTATAGCTGTACCAGTGGGGAGTCTTATTGGTGACCTGGAGAGCAAAGGAGCAACCAGCCCCAGACTGACTGTGATCAATGTGTGCTCTTAAGAGAAATTGTACTTTACTGTGTGTATTTGTTATCCTTTCCTCTATATGAGACGCCCCTCACTGGTGTTAATGGTGAGGATTGAGGCTCCTTTATTGCTGGGCCAGTGCACAGGTGTCACAAGTACATCCAGAAACTTGCTAGTATGCATGCAAGCCAGCAGTCACCTAAGGTTATGCAAGAAGTATCCAGTCCAAAGCCAGCAGATGTCCCAGGTATACCCCGTCAGTCTTGTGATGTCAGCAGTGTCAAACCAATGAAAGAACAACCTGAAGAAAACCAAAGAACAACTGTACCTCTGATAAGTATATGCCGAACAGGAGGGGTCCTAGGACTGAGCCCTGGGGAACACCACTTATAACCGGTTTAGAGTCAGTCCTAGGTCCCGCAACTCTCACCATGTGGGTTCTGTCCATGTGCCAGTTGGCAAACCATCTTATGATGTAGGGATTTATGTTCAGGCTGGTGAGCTTGTCTATAATAACAGAATGGGGAATGGTTTTAAAGGCCTTAGTGAGGTCTAGGTAGGCTATGTGTACCACCTTTCCCTCATCTATAGCCTTGGTAACTGTCTCAAAGAAGTCTACCAGGTTTAGAAGGCATGAGCTGCCCTTAACAAAGCCAAACTGGGTAGGCCCAGTGTTTGGAGGTTCCCAGTGTCTCTGTTAATGAGTTCCATGATGATGCACTCCATAGCCTTGTATACCAAGCTAGTCAGGCTTATAGGGCGATAGTTCCCAGGGTCTGTTGTGGCTCCATCTTTGTGGAGTGGAATAACCATTGCTGTGTGCCACTCTATGGGTATGTAGCCTGTGGAGAGGCTGAGTTTGAACAGTGTGTTTAGGTGAGGGGTTAGTTTGTCTTTGAGCTCATGTAGGACACAGCCTGGGGCACTGTCCGGTCCCATTGATGCTGTGTTTTTGGCTTTGGAGAGGGCTGTTTTTACCTGAGTGCCTGTGATCTCAGGGACTCTACATTCTTCTGGTATGGTTATGGGCCCTTTTGGGGGTGAGAGGGGGGTGAAGTTTGCACAGAACCTGTCTGCCAGGATGATGGCAATATCAGTCGGTTCAGTGTATTTTGTGCCATTCTGCACTAATTTCGAGCAGATCTGAGCATTGCCACTTAGATTCTTGACATAGTTAAAGAATGCCTTGTGGTTATCTTTGGAGTCCTTGGCAATTTTTCTTTCAAAGCTTGCCTTGGATGATTTTATGAGGGATCATAGTTTCTTGCTGATACTGATCAGGGATGTCTTCCCTTCTTGGGATTTTACTCTTTTCTGTACTAGTTTCCTCCTTCTATTGTATAGCTTGTTTATGGCAGGAGTCCACCAGACTGGTTTCCTTTACTTGGAGGAGTGAGTCTTGGTTTTGCTTGGGATGGCACAATCCATGCATTCTTGTAGCTGACTGTAGATTGCATTAGTAAAGGATTTTGCAGCTTGGACAGTGTTATCCTTCAGCATGGGGGCTTTGAAACTTTCCACCTCGGCCTTAAGTAACACGAAGTTTGCTTTTGAAAAGTTTTTTACAGTAGTTTTCTTGTTGGGGGGCAGAATATGGATATCCAAAATTATTTATTTATGGTCAGATCTAACCAGCGAGGGGTTGACCTTTGGTGTGGAACACTGGTCGCCCATGTTGGTGATGACTAGGTCCAATATGTTGTCACCTCTGGTGGGAGTGTTGACCTGTTGGACCAGGGTGTTTGAGTTTATGAATTCTAGGAAAAGTTGGGCAAGGGAGTTAGTACTTGAGTAGTTCTCCCAGTTAATGTTTGGGTAATTGAAATCACTCAATATTACAGCGTTTGGTAGGACCTTTATGTTTCCCAGTGTTTCCAGAAACATGGAATGGGGGTCCTGGGACATGGTGGGTGATCTGTAGCAAGCTACAATTTGAATTGCAGTTTTGCCCATTGTTAGTTGCACGTGGATGATTTCTGAAGCATCGTGCTGTGCGTCTAACTTGGAGGTGTGGGTATCATTGATGAATATGGATATGGCCCACCTTTTGTATTTTGGTTTGGGTTCTGTGGCCAAAATGTATGGTATGAGTTGTAGCCTGGTAGTGCTCGGGTGCTCTCTGGAGCCTTAAACCAGGTTTCTGTTACTGCACATATATCAATTTTCTCCATACTGAGGAGTGCCTCGAGTGTATGCATTTTGAGGTTTAGACGTCTGGCATTGAGTAGCATAAACTGCCAAAGTTTATTTGAGGCCAGTCTCGGACATTGTAGTTCTTGTTTCTGAAAATGGTTAAAAATGTGTTATTGTGTGTAGCAATAGTAATAAGTGTAGTGGCATTCCGTAATATGCCAGGCAGGGAGTATTCTGCCCTTCATAGCAATTCAGGCAGTTTGTATTATAGTTGTATAGTTTGAGCAGTTTTGATCTGTTGCTGCCATCTAGTGGCCTTTTATTCATAACAGTTAGATTAACTTGTTTTACAGCATTGTAGCAAGTTTCAGGAAGTGTTGTAACACAGTCCAGAAGCAGTTTTCTTGTACTTCTAGCCCTCTTAGAGAACAGACATGATGTTATTTTCCTAGGCCCTGGCATTCACATCACTTGTAAGTAAGTGCTGCATATTGTATATATTCTGATAAGTTGCTATTTCTATTGTGTTGCAGTTTTACAAAGTATTAAAGTTACGAAATCTCAGTAAAGCTACAAGAAACCCTGATTCTTTCACTTATTGGATTTTCTTAAAGTGTTAATGTGTCCGAATAGCTGTACTATGCCTCACACAGTGCTGTGAGAATGGAACAGTTAATTAGTTAAGAACAGGGAGAATTTGTTTACTTGGGTACTAGATTATGTAGTGGTATATGTGACATTATAATGGCAGGAGATTTTAACTGATTTAAACTCAAACACAAAAAGAAAGGACATGATCTGTGCAAAAATACAAGAAGGTGTAAAATATGGCAAGTTAGTTGTGTGGAACAGAAGCCATTGAACATGCAGAAAGCTGGCACTGGAAATTGATTATTTTGTATTATCAGATGGTTTGAGTACAGAAAAAGGTGAGGCAGCTGTAATTATTTTAGATCCTTTAGAAATAAGGATAGAGATGATGAAAGATAAGGAACATTAAAATAGGAAAGGGGTAAAATGGTAAATGAAAAATTATGGAAAGAAAATGGGAAGTCAATAGTATTACAGTTATGGAAAGATCGTACAATTATAAGATATTTTTTACAAAAACTGTTCTAATTTGTGGATTCAGCTTAAAAAGAAGTATAAAATCTGTTCATTGAAAAGCCCACTACAGATACAATTCATGGAACAAAATGCCATCAACTCAGTTGAACTATAACTACATCAAAACCAACTTTTAGTTAATTCTAAAAAGGCTTAACTACTATTTTGCAAAGTCCCATGTCAATGCTAAAGTAACTTCCACATTACCTCTCTAAACAATACAGTTGTTGAGGTAGTTACCAATACCAAATTGCTTGGAGTCACTATAAATGAGAACTTAAAATATGATCTTCACATAAAAAAGTATATAAAAATCATTAAAAGCTATGACTACTGTATAGAGCAAAAAAAAAAAAAAAAAAAAAACAAAAACAAAAAACCCTTACTTCTTTTGCTAGAATCACTGTAGCTAACTCTTATATTTTACCCTCCCTTCTCTACGGATGAGCTGTTTTAACTAACATCCAGATAGCCTTTAAATCACAAATGGAACCATGCTGGAATAAGATAGCTAGATTTACAGCTGCCCTTCCACATAGAGCTCATCATTCCTCCGCATTACATTCTCTCGGTTTGTTAGAACTCCCACATTAAGTAGCCCATGTACAACAACTTCTAATGCATAAATACTAAATAACCCTTCTACATGCTCTTCTATCTCCTCAGTACTTCATCACTGTCTCCCAAATCGTCATCTGCATTCTCAAGACAAATCCTGCTTGAAATCTATAAACCCACAAAAAAGTAAGGGACAAAGTTTATACTTGCACTGCATATATAAACTATGGAATTCTATCCCAAATTTAATGAGAACTATATCAAGCCTCTGTTTATGGAAGTCCTCTCTCAAAGAATTTCTCACTAACTCATGGCTATGCCCATTCACCTCTCCTGTATAATCTGCATCAATAAATACTTTACATTCTTACTAATCTTGTCCCTATAGACTTCTCAGTCATCTCTAATAATGGCACCCTCATATCACCAGACTCTACCACCAAACTCCTAGGGATCACAGTAGATAACAACTTTAACTTTGATACCCATATTAATAATATTATAAAATCAGTTAACAGAAAAATAAGCTCCCTGTACAGAATCAAACCCTTCCTAACACCAACAGCAACAGCTACCATTGCCCACTCCTATCTAAACTCTACTCTTCACTATGCCTCACCAATATATACCAACCTATCCAAAAATAATCTTCTCAAACTAGCTACCTCCTATAACAACATTGCTTGATTTGCCACTGGTAAACCCTTTAGAACCCATCACTGTCATAACCTCAAGCACCTTGGGTGGCTTAAACTACAGAATCTGCTTCAACTCAACCAACTTACTATTACTCACAAGATCCTTAACCAGCCTAACAATACTCCAATACTCTTAGACCTTATAACCCCTTATATAAATCTTAATGCCTTGCGTTAATCAAATAAACTCCAAATTAAAATTAATAAGTCTAACAACATGGCAGGGGACTCTCTATTCTCAAATGCAATTGGAAAAAAAATGGAACCTTCTACCTAGTGAACTTATGTCCCTTCCTTCCTTACCACTCTTTAAACAAAAACTGAAAATCTTCCTGAGAATACATTGGCTATGCCCTTGTAGCAACCCTGACTAATCAATAATTACTACTCCTACGAACATCTTTTTTCTAACTTTACTTTCACCACTATATAAATGTCCTGTACTGCAACATGAAAGCATTTATGCAGAAATGGAAAACTGTATTAGCTTCTGGTGTATATAAATATTTAGCTCAATATATTGTAAATAGTTTTAGGAAATGTGTACATATATTCATCTACGTCTATTTTATGTAACATAAAATTATCTTGATTGATATGTCTTGGAGCTTTTCTCCCCAGACCTCTACTGAAAATGGACTTGTATCCAGCTGACTAGCCCGGTCAACAAATGTAAAATAAATAAATAAATAATCTTTCATCAGACTATCTATGACTACTCTTTCAACAATTGTCCTCTCCCCATTCTTGGGAGGGCATGTATCACATTTTTTGGTGATTTCCTTGCATAGTAGACTATCAATCTAATACTTTTGCATATACTGATAGTCATATTAAATTGCATTTTTTATTTTATTATTATATCATTGGTGTCTCCTCATGCTGTATTGTAGCTTATGTATTCCACTGTCAAATTAAATGTAGATGTACTTTTTAATTGCATCTATTTTACTGTTTTATTTGATTTTATTTAACTCTCTAGAGCTTTTCTCAAAGGCCTCCACTGAAAATGTATATTTAGTACTCATTTGGACTTTCCTACTAAACATGTCATTAAATAAAATAAATAAATACAGATTAAATGATTTTCATAAAGAAAATAGAATGGTAAGCACAATGAGAGAGGTAGTAGAAGAAAGTATACATGGCATAAAGGGAAAAAGTGGTGTCAAGAATTATTACTGACTGTGAGAGATTGTGGATGACATTATAAACAGACAAGAATATGTTAAACTCATGTTATGTAATATCAGGAAAAGCATTTGGCACAATAGAACATGATTTGTTATGAGAAGTGATGGAAAAAATGTAATATAAGTAATAACATTAGGAAAGTCTGTTCGTCAGGATATGAAAAATTATACAGTGATAGTGATTGTAAATGGATGGCTGAGTAAAGAAATAGATATGAAGTGTGGTATAAGGCAAGGATGTCCAATGAGTGACACATTGTTTGCTTTAGTTATACGTTAGTAAGTAAGATGGTCTTTAAATGAAAGGATGCCAGTTATGTGATGTGAGAAGACGTAGTAAATACAGTAATTTTGATATATGTCGATAATATAATAATTACTAATAAGATGTGGATGAGGGAAGTGATGTTTTTGTCTGCATGAATGTTTAAAAAGAAATAGGTATGCTATCAAATAAAGTAACGGGTTGAGTGAGGTAGCGAAAATAGGTGGTGTGTACTTTTCAGTGAATGAAGTGTCAGTGTTAGGAATAAAATTTGGAAATACTTATGTAAGTAGGATACAAAGGGAAAAATTAATAAAAGAAAGATTTTTATGGGAAACATAAAAATTGTCAATTATTTATTTATTTATTTTGTTTACCGGGAAAGTCTGACTGGACACGGCTCCTTTTTCAGTGGAGGCAGTGGGAGAAAAACTCCACATAGCAGTCAGAAAAGCATAGCACAAGCGTAGTATGATTACAGCAACATACATAGCACAACATACAGTATAATTTATCTATTTATTTATTTTATTTTATTTTACATTTGTTAACCGGGCTAGTCCAACTGGATATATTTCCATTTTCAGTAGAGGCCCGGGGAGAAAAGCTCCATAAGTAACATAAAAAAATTCACATTACAATTATGAAAGAAAATTATGTTCAAAATAACAGAGTATTTGCTAGTTAAAAAGAATTCATTCTTATTTGAGCAACACAACATAAAGGATTTTCTACATTAATTTAAATGAAATTATGTTAAAATAATTAGAGAGCATTAGCTAAAGAGATACTATTTATGAAACTAATACCTAAAAGGATAAGACACACATTCATAAAGATATGTGAGGTAGCTTACAATACATACACAATTTCATTCATCTCAGTTCCTAGTTGCAAGAATAAATTAATACAGTTATTTCTTCCCAAGGAGAAAAAAGTATTAATTGGTGGAGGGAGGCAGTAAAGAGATAGGGCAATAGCTAAAGCAGAGAATTAGTCAGGGTAGCAGCAAGGACGTAACCATTTTGTTTTAAGATGTTTCTTGAGACTTTGTTTAAAGAGTGGAAAGGAGGGAAGTAAAGTTAGATCTAATGGTAACAAGTTCCAATATTTTCCAGTGGTATTAGAAAACAAGGAGTCACCTGCCAAGTTATTGGACTTGCTTATGGTAGCCAGTAGTTTGGTGGAAGAGTGTAAGGAATTAAGGTTTGTATAGGGGGTAATAAGGATAGAAAGTATCGGTGTGTTATTAGGTTGGTAGAAAATCCTATGGACGATGGTAAGTTGGGAAAGTATCAACATGTTTTTTAATTCAAGCCAGTCTAGCTGCTGTAGGTTCAGACAGTGGTGCGTTCTAAATGGGTTCCCAGTGGCAAATCTGGCAATATTGTTATAGGAATTGGCTAGTTTAGCAAGATTATTTTTCTTTAGGTAAGTATAAACGGGGGAAGCATAGAGTAGAGTTGAGATTAGATGGGAGTGGGCAATTGTAGTTCTGGCTGTTGGTGTTGAGGGGTTTTATTCTGTATAGGGAGCCCAATTTTCTATTTACGGTTTTAATAGTGTTATTTATGTTGTTATTAAAGGTAAGGTTATTGTCAATTATGATTCCTAGCAGTTTGGTGGTAGAGTCGGGGGTTATAAGTGTATCATTATTCGATTTGATAGAGAAATTTATAGGGAGGGGATTTACTGTTTGGTGTTCAAAAGGAGGCAGTATTTCAAGAACCAAGTCTCGACTGTGTTAAATACTGTTTGGGTTAGAGATTGTAGTATGGATGTAGAGTTGGCCGAACATATGAGCATGGAATAATCTGCATATTGTATGCAGGTAGCTTGAGGGTTTGCTAAGTGTAGGTTGTTGATGAATAAAGAGAATAAAAGTGGACCTAGAATGGAGCCCTGTGGGACTTCGAGGGAGACTGGCAGGAGGGCAGATAGATTATTCTCCCGGAGGACTGCTTGTTGCCTGTTGCTAAGGTTGCACATACACATGTTAAAAAGCAACAAAAGGAACAATTATTTACATTAATTGAATATACAATATAAAGAACCAATGTAGGAGTTACATAGAAACAGTGGATTTAGCATTGTTAATATCAGTTATATTCTGTACCAGGCAAGTAGGACCTCAATCATGTAAACTATGTTGAGGAAAATAATTTGAGCAGGTGATAGCTGTGAGGAGGGGGAAGGAGTGGAAAGTAAAAAGAAGAATTGGTCAGGTTTGGAGCAAGGACATAGCCAGTGTATTTTTTTAGGTGAGATTTAAGTGTGGTCTTGAATTGGCTGCTAGAAGGTAGTGTGGTTATAGGGGGGTTGGTTGATTCAAAAAATAATTTGATAAATTCAGTATTAGTGAGAATGATAGCTTATTTGTAATATGTGTTTATGATTCCAAGAAAATATGAAAAAGAAGTAATGGAACTGGTATTTTCATTTTTATGGGGTCTTAGGTTATAGCCAGTGAAAAGAAGAGTGCTGTATATGAGTGAAAATGAAGGAAAACTAGGGTTAATAAAACCAGTTATATATTCCTATTTTTTTTAATTGATGTAAGGTGTTAAGCTAGGTATAACAGTATAATGAGAGGTTAGTACTGAAAATGCTTAAATGTAAATACAAAGATTTTGAGAATTTATGAGGGAAAACAAAGGAGGAAAGGGAAATACAAATGAGAAATGGAAAATTATCAAAAAATAATAATATGGAAAAATAATGATTAATGATATTGAGAAAGATAGAAGGTTATGTTATAAAATATAAAGTTGTGACAGTATTATACAAATCCATGGGAAAATATATCAGAAGTAAACAAATCTATAAAAGTAAGTAAGAAATGGTGTAGCAAGATAATGATATATCAAGATTTCCTATAGAGATTGGTAATATATCAATTAACAGTACAGGGTAACATGCCACATAAAAAGGAAACTGAAAGAGTATTAGCTGGATTCATTAAACCCTATATGGCTTTCTAAAACTGTGTGCACCATTTTGAATTCATCAAGTAGCTCTACACACCCTGTAGAGCAGTGCAGACCAGGTAAACATATGCTGTTATAGCATAAGCAGCGGAATTATATACTAATTATTCACTCCAAGATGGAGGAGCTATTCAGCAAGCTATAAAACAATCATGTGCACCTAGGGTAGGTTTTTCCTATGAATTACAAAACCTATTGGAATGCAGCCATGGAAGCTACTCTACAAGGAAGCAGTGTTAGGGACTGCTGTTGCTTTTAAACATGTGTATGTCAACAAGCCTTAGTCCATGCTGCCGCTAATAGAACTTGGTCAAGAAGGAGAAGGGTGCTTAGACCCCATTTAACTCTTCATGGTCTCCATAAAGTAGAAACTGTAGAGTTCTACAGGGTGAATAGAGACAAAAACTCTGCAACCTTTGTCATCCTCAACTCAGAGCAAGAGCAAACCGAGGGGAACCAGTACCCATGCAGACTAAAGTACGTGTAGCACTTAGAATTTTAGCTAAGGGAGCATGACATAGACCAACAGGGGATTTGCTGGTGGTGTTCCAGGCATCAGCATCCAGGATCCATCATCAATTCCTAAATGCTATGCTGCAGCATGCCAGTGACCATACCCTGTAACACACTTCCCTGAATTCCTGTGTGCCATAGACTGCATACACATTTCCATCAAAGCACCCCCTGGGGAACAAAAGAATGGGCTTTTACTCTATTAGCTGCCAGGTTGTGTTTAATACTAAGGGAATCATCTTGAATGTGTCTGCTGCCAACCCTGGCAGTTACAACAACTCCAAAATCTAGCACAACTCTCAACTCTACCAGAGGGTTTCTACTGGGAATATCCCTGATAGGATCAAAGGATCATAGGAAGTAACTAGGCTAATGGTCCTAGGGCCCTTACAAGCCTAGCCAAGTTCCTACCCTTATTTCAATGATCAGCACCTATCACCCCTGTCCTAGAAGGACACAGGTGGAACCCCTGGGGTGAGTTTATGGTCACCCATCCAATTGTTCAGATTTCATTTGAAGATGGCCAATAAGGTGCTCTGTTTGACATGAAGTGGGAGCCTGTTCCAATGGTGTGGTAACCTCTGGGAGATAAATCTGTCCCTCCAGCAGATTTTATTGATGTCACATACCAGGTTAAGGTCTTTAGAGTAAGTAACCTGTGTGCAATTTGACTTACGGATATGCAGCATTTCCAATAAAGCAGGGTTAGAAATTGCCTTGTATGCAAGGCAACAATTATCTCTGAGTAGTCTGTATAAAACAAAATAAAGTGACAGGGATTTCAGACAATCCCCATAGGCAGATAATGAATACCTTGAATTTTCTTTGTGAGGAACATTTGTGGTCTCTCCAACTGCTGCAGGTGGTTGGTAAGGTACATAGCAAAAGGGGTGTTATTCTCAATTATTGCCCTGATGGGGAAGAGTACAGGGAGGTTATAACTTCTTTTTTTCTAGATGCTGTGGATGAAAACACTTGTAACTATCGCACTGTCAAGGAAGGTGTTGAGCCTGGATTAGTAAAATAAATGGCTAAGAGCACAAACTGAAGGTATTTGTACTACATTACATTCATGCAGAATGTATTTGTTCCAAACCAAAGAATAACACTTTAGTAATGTATGACTACACCTTTTCAAGAGAAAATCAATTGAAACACATTCTGTTGTGGCAACACACAAATGGTAGGCGGCTCCCCATCTCCAAAACAACAAACAAAGGTTTGCACATAACAAAGAATGCCACCTAGTCAATTGGTATAAATACTTTCGCCACAATTCTCACAATGTGTACACATTTACTACAGAAAAGTTAATTTTTTTAGCATGCCAGACACCTCTCACTGTGCCAACCACTCCCCAAGAGGTGTTCCTGGGACATCTAAGAAGCATAACACCTGTGTTATTGACATGGTACATTCCATTTCCAGGCAACAACATAGCAGATTGTAAAACAACAATTTTAACAATAACAATTGTTTTGACAGTTAATAACCTGTCTGAGAAATGTACATGCATGTAAAAAATGCCTATGCAAACAGTGAACTATAAGAATTGCATACAGATAAAAGTTCCATTTTCCACTGCACATATATAATTTGCTTTGTAGCATGCTACACATTCTAGAAAGTACTTGAAAATGCAATCATACCTTAGCAAAATTAGAAACCTTCTCTGCAGCTGAATCCAAAGGAATAATAATCTTTTTTTTTGTCCAAATACATAAGCCAACTCACCTTCAAGTTCCTTTGCTACATAGTTACATTTTATACAGTGCAGATTTATGCCTCTGCGCATGGAGAAGATACAAATGAGAGATGAACTCATTAGAGTTGCTGAATACCAAATTTCTGACTTCATGTTGCATATGTAAACATAGTGTAGACTCTACAACACTGTTATTTGCTAATGGCTTGCAACTGTGACTAATTAGTGAGATGGAGAAGGAAGACACAATAGCATTTCAGACCACATTCCCTGCAGTGGGTGTGTCACTCAAGATACCCTTTCAAAGTGTAGAAGTAATTTTATCAGGCTTTTAAAATGAAGTAAACAGTAGACATCTATCATTTTTGTTCACTAATACACAAACCTGACTTTGTTGAATACTGTTTTGCACTTTCATGTATTTTTCATAAATTTAAATGACGATAGAAAATGCACTTTATATTGCACATTTGAGTACAGCAGAGATAAGAGATGAATAAACACAATACAAAGAAAAGACAGAGCTGAACTGGTACAAACATATTTGTAACTGGTTGTGTGATCAGTCATTGCACTAAATATATAAGCCACACATGTACAGTACAAACAAATCACCATGTACAACTGTATATTTCTTGTTAATAATGTGGAATAAATGGGAATTGCTTGTATGCACATGATTTGCTTTCATGTTGCAAAGTTGTTTCTGCTGCAAAGAGTGAAAAGACACTCCTAGTCTGTTTTCTATGTTCATTAGAATGATAGCTCAAATCCAGAGTTGGTAAAAAAATTTTAGCATGAGTTAAAATGTAGTTTGTAACTTTTTTAATATTATTTGTATGGCAAGTGATGTATGGCTTAGTGCAAACTTGGTGAAACTAATAAATATTTTAAATTGTATAGAAGTTGCCTTAAGAAGAACAACTCTGCTTAGCACCTTTGCATGACAGCCAACAGCTTCTATGAGAAGGACAGCATAAATTAGTACTGTGAATTAAATTTGTGTGTAGCACACCAGCTAAACATAATGGCATACACATTGTGTATGATATGCGGATCATGGCTCAAGTCCCACATTTTTGTTTTAATGCTGAAAGTTACTAAACACTTTTTACAATAATAATGCATGTTGGGCTTTGTCTGTCTCACATGTACATTGCTTAGCTATGCACAATCACGTTGTAATGCTGCAGACAATAAGCATCAGTTTCAAAAAGAATCATTGTTACATCTTCTGCTTTCCATTGCTCAAACATGCTAAGAGGCATTGCATGGTGATCAATCCTGCACAGTAATGACTGTAAAAAATGTACATGCTGCCCTGCCTTCCCTGTGGTAACTGGTGTAAGTTCATCATGACAATACAGATGAGCCAGAGTTCTAATGCAGCAAACTCCTACTTTTATTAATGCTGTTCCATTTATGCTGTAATTTATATTAAAATTAACAATATCAAATAATTATACATAAAAATAACTGCATATAGCAGATGGATTGAGCATACATAATATATCATATATATTGTCTGTCTAACCATGGTTATCAGCACAATTATGGTTCTACAATTAAACATTTATTTTCTAAACTTTCATATCACACACATACATGGCTAAAGCCTTTCTGTGTCGGAGAGAAGCCTTCTAGCTTGTCAGTGGGAGTGGTAAGCACTAGGTAGCCTATCTACCACAAGAGGAGTGGTTTCTGCCCAGAAATTGTAGTTTATTGGCCGTTTGGGCAGTTTTTTCCCTCTCCTTGAACTTTCTGGTCTAAAAGCCCACGTTTTCACTTTTCCCACCTTTCCTGTAACTAGTTTAGTCCAGATACAGATTTTCTGTATCCAGGACTATATGTAAGCTTCTGAGCCCCCCCAAGCCTTTCTGTGTTGGAGGGAAGCCTTCTAGCTTATCAGTGGGAGTGGTAAGCATTAGGTAGCCTATCTACCACAAGAGGAGTGGTTTCTGGCCCACAGTTTGTAGTTTATTGGCCATTTGGGCAGTTTTTCCATCTCTTTCAACTTTCTGGTTTAAAAGCCCGCGTTGCACTTGTTTCCTGCCTTTCCTGTAACTAGTCTAGTCTAGATACAGATTTGCTGTATCCAGGCCTATTTGTAAGCTCCTGAGAGGTGCCAAAGTCTGCTTTTCAAATTTTCCCTTAGATCTTCTAGTTCTCTCTTCTCCTGCACGTTTACCAGCTTATTAGTCTAGCACTACCATACCAGACTTCTTGTAGCAATTATTGTAGCACACAAAAGTGCTACCAGCACTAAATGTTCTACAAGGAAACAGCTCCAGTACTTGTTATTAATGCCCACCCCCACAGGCATGTCTAAAGGTCAGTTCCCTGTGCTTTCTCCTGTTAACCTGGTGAACTTGGGCATCTTGAGGCAATACAGCAACTGCCTCATGTACACTGGCAACCATCTCCTCTTACCACCCAACACTCAGACTTGTGAGAGATGCACTTATATATCCAAATTGGAAGCCATGCACTCTCCAACCAAGACCAGAACAGCTGGTCAAGAGGAGAAGGTCAACACTTGCACAACACCACATGGAACATAGCTCTCCAGAACACATACCAGCACTGCCTTCACATAAAAACACAAACCACACACCCACCTTCGTGGAGGCTCTCAATAAAAATCTACCCAAACAGCAGAGACTTCCAAGGCAGAAATGCACTCGACCACCACAACACAACAGTAATCATGAGACACATAACTCTCCTAAACAGTGTGCCATTCAACCAAAGCCCCTAAGGCAAAACAGCATGCCCAGCACACTAGTCATAGTTGACTCGATACTGAAGCACACTGCTATCCCACTCACTAGGTTGAATAAGAAGAAAGTAATACTTAGCTGCATGTCAGATGCCAGGATCTGCCATATAACACATGCACTCAGGTCCCTCAATAACAGGTACAAATATGACTCTGTCATTGTACATGTGGGTATGAATGACCTAAGATGTATCTCTCTGGACTACATGAAAAGAGACATGGAGAAGCTCTCAGATTATGTATCCAAGGTGGGTACAATCCTAGTCCTGAGCAGCATCCTACCATCACCCAGAATGATAGCACAGTACAAGCAGAAAATGATTGATTTCAACAATTGGGTAAGTTTCTTGTGTCATTCTAAGAGGATCCAGTGTCTGCCTGGGATGACATGATTGACAGACCTCAATGCTTTGCCAGAGATGGCCTGCATCTGTCACCCCTAGGCTTCTGGATACTGACCAAGGCTCTTGTCGACCCTATAGTGCCTTTTTAGGTGGTGCTCCAAAGACCAAATTACCACCATAACATCTACAAGCAAATGCAGTCTGAGGGTCATGCTGCTCAATGCTAGAAGTCTAAATCTCAAAATGAACTCACTCAAATCACTCCTTAAAATGGAGAACATCAACATTTGTGCTGTAACAGAGACCTTGTTCAAGGCAGCAGAAAGCACCCCTGCACTACCAGGCTATAACTCATTCCACACCTTTCGGACTCAGAACTTGGACCGAAGCTCCAAAGACAATGGTGTTTCCATATTCATAAAGGATGTGCACACCTCCAGACTGATAGCCCAACATAATGCATCTAAGATACTTCAGATGCAGCTAACATTGGGTAAGACAGCAATTCAGGTTGTAGCCTGCTATAGGTCCCCAACCATGTCCTAAGACTCACACTCCATGTACCTAAGCACCCTGGAAAATATTAAGGCCCAACCTAACACTCTCATACTGAATGACTTCAACTATCCCTCCATTAACTGGAAAAACTACTCATGGACCAATATACTTGCCCAACGCTTTCTGGAAATCATTAATAACAATGCCCTGGAGTCGGACCAGCTCGTTCTTACCCCCACTAGAGGTAGCAACATCCTTGACCTGGTCATTACTAACATGGGCAACCATTGCTCTATACCAATAGTCAGTTTCTCCCTGGTTAGATCTGACCACAGTTGAAATCCAAAAACGTACCACGGAGCCCTTGTACCAGCAACAACAAGTAAGTAGTCTTAACGAATTTTTATTTTTCACAAACGTTTTCGCCGCACAAAGGTGCAGCTTCCTCAGAGAAAACAAATTAACAATGAGGTAAAAGTGCACGCCCCTTTTATACAAGGCAAAAGGGAAATGACATCATAGTAAGGTAAAACTCATTGTAGTAATTGGAAAACAAGTATAAACCTTCACAAGAACAACTTGTTCCTCAAAGAAAATATACTAACATTAATTCATGTTAGTAATGACCATTTCGAAGTGTAGAATGTTACCAAGGAAGTAAACATAAAAGTTAAAATAACATATTTAAAATTCTTAAAATATGTAAATGAAATCATGACATTAAAGTAAAAATTCAACATAAAAGGTCATTCAAGTAGCAACTCATAAAAAATAAGCATAATATGCAGTAATGGATTAAATCTTGTTAAAGAAGTAATGGTAATCCATTATAAGTATAAAAAATAATAAGCATCTATGTACCTTAAAGATGTTATTGTCTAAACAACAATAATAATTAAAATCTAGACAGTAATTGACATGAGGAGTGCTACACCAAAAACACGCCACATGAAGTCAGAAACAAAAAACATGCCACATGAAGTCAGAAACAAAAAAAAAAAAAATTTTTGTATGTATTTTGGGAGAAATCATTATGTATGCATAAGGAAGTAAGGTGTACCTACAAAAGAAGATACTACCTTAAATAACTCCTCAACTTGAGTACTGCTGAGATGTTGCAGTTTTCGTTTAAACCCGGTAGCAAATGCCTAAACGCAGTTGCCACTCCAGTTCACGTACTTCTAAAAGTAGAGTTATTGGGCCTCCCCTGATGTTATTGGTCACTTGGTCTATGGCCATAAACGAAAAAGAATGCCCAGGGTGGCTGGCAATGTGTTTAGCCAAAGCGTTAACGTCAGAATTTTTCTTAATTGCATACATATGCTCGTAGACACGGTCCCTAAGTCTGCGATCAGTCTTCCCCAGATAGAATGAGGGACAGCAATCGCAAAGAGCCAGGTAAACTACTGATCTACTTTCACAGTTGAGTGGAGCTTGAATTAAAAACTTCCTGTCCCTTATAGTATAGGACTGCCCTGCTCTCATTTTATAACACCAGTTGCAGAAACCACATGGGTACATCCCTGTACGCCTATTGAAAGTTTTTTTAGTTAGGTCCCTCTGTAAAAGTTCCTTAAGGTTATTATTTCTCTTGAAAATGAAATTAGGACAGAGGCCTAATTTCTCAGAGAGGCCAGGACTCCCCAAGATAAATTGCCAGTTTTTCTTAATCAATGCAGTAGTAGTCTGAGTGTTAAGACTAAATGTATGAACGTAGCTGATGGCAAAATCATGTACGTGGTTGGTCTGAGAGATGTCATTAAGGGAGGGGGGACCCACAATGGGTGACAGTAGTGTGTTATTAGGACTAAGGTCAAGCAGTGCATGACTTTGTAAGATAGGTTTGTAAACCCCGTTTACCCTTTTAGCTGTAACTTCGAGCCTAATTTCATCAATTAGATTCTTCGGGTAACCCCTATTAAGGAACATATTAGACAAAAGTGTGCATTCGTTCTGAAAGGTGTCAAGATCACTACACATTCTAACAGCCCTAACCATTTGACCCTTCACAATAGATTTCTTTTGTTTGAAGGGATGGTGGCTTGTGAAGTGCAAGAACGAATTACAGTAAGTTGGCTTTCTGTAAACACAAGATGTGTAGGTGTTCCCTTCCTTTCTCAACTTTACATCGAGGTAGTCGATTTCTAAAGGTGAAAAGTTAGAAGTGAATTTCAAGAAGTCGGTCGTGACCACAAACTAATCACCTTGGAAATCCACCCCCCCCCTACAAAGGTAACCACCATGAAAAACTTCTCCCAAGCTAACTTTGGGCTCCTAAAAACAGAGGTGACTAACTTCACGGCACCCATGCAAATGGAGAATAGTTGTATGACCACCGAATCATACACCAATGCACTGTACAAGCACATACACAAATGCATGGATCTTGTCATACTCAATAGAACCAAGATGCTCTCCTAAAAAACAGAAAGCCCATCTGGTGGTCTCCTGCCATAAACAAACTCTACAACAGAAGGAGGAAACTGATGTAGAATAAGGTGAAGTCCCAAGACTGGAAAAACTCCCTTATCAGCCTCAACAAAAGGTTGAGATCCCTCATAGAATCTCCTAAAGCTAGCTATGAAAACAGAATTGCAGCAGATAGTAAAGACAACCACAAGGCCTTCTATAGTTATGTAAAGAATCTCCATGGCAAAACCCAGGTTTGCTCTGAGCTACTGCACAATGGTACCACCTATACCGAGCCAACCGATATTGGCAATTTACTGGCCGACAGATTCAGTGCCGACCTTACCCCTCTCACTTCCCCAAAGGACTAATCGCAATACCAGCAGATCACAGCCTCACCTCAGGCTTTGTCCCTATCGAATGGCACACTGCTACACTCATCCTTCTCCACAAAGGAGGAATGACTGCAGACCCCGGGAACTATCTCCCCATTAGCCTGACGAGTCTGACATGCAAAGCTATGGAACACATCATCATGGACCTAATAAACAAGGATATAAGGAATCTCCAAACTCTGGATCCTATACAGTTTGGTTTTCTGAAGGGTAGATCATGCCTGCTCAACTTGGTCAACTTCTTTGAGTCAGTCACCAGAGCTGTGGATAAAGATAAGGTGGTTCATACAGCCTACCTTGATCTGGCCAAGGCCTTTGATACCATTCCCCACTCAGAAATCACAGACAAAACTCACTAAGCTAGGCATCAACCCCTATATCACTAGGTGGGTTGCACAATAGCTCACAGATAGAACCCACAGTGTGAAAGTAGCTGACTCCAAGTCAAGCTGCTGACCAGTCATGAGTGGGGTCCCACAGGGTTCAGTCCTGGGTCCTCTCCTGTTTGGTATCTACTTCTCTGAAGTCCAGGCCAACAAGAAAGGACTCTGGCTGACAACGTTCATAGACAATTGCAAGTTGGGAGCTATTATTAACTCCCCAAGTGATGTTGACATCCTACAGAAAGGCCTCAATGAGACCAACTACTGGTGTCAGAACCATGGCCTTAAGCTCAATACCAATAAATATGTCATCATCCCCTTTAGGAAAAACCCAGTTCCGATGAATTACCACATTGATGGTAGTCCACTAAACACAGAAGGTGTTATAAGAGATCTGTGAACACAGGCTGACAGCAACCTCTCTTTTGACCACCACATTGCCACTATGGTCAGAAAGTCCTTCTATAAGTCACATCTCATTACTAAGGGTTTTGCATCCAGGAAGAAAGAGGTCACTGTCTCCCTCTACTCTTCCCTCATTAGGCCAATCATTGAGTACAATGCCCCATTTGTCATGTATATCACTAGACACCTGCACCAACTGGAGAGGCCTCAAAAGTACCTCACAAAGAGGATCCTAGGCCTTAAACACTTGTCCTATATGGACAGACTCAAAAAACTCCAACTATTCTCTGCCTCATATTGCCTACTTAGAGGTGATCTCTGCTTAACTAACAAAGCCATGTCTGACCCAGCACTGTTAGAAATGCTACAGCTAAAGAAATCCCAGTACCTCCACGCCACACACTCTAGAGACATCGACCTCATTACCACAATCAACAGAACATACTGGATGGACAGGTTCATAACACAGAGACTGCCCGTGCTATGGAATAGACTTCCCATACATGTCAAGCAGAACACCTCACTGGCCCTCTTCAAGAGAAATCTTGATGAGTGGATGGGAAATAGAAAATTCACCCCGGGGATCACTCCAGTGGCTCTGCTCGACAGAGGCACTGGGAACTAAAATCAGGTGGCACAATGCCAGGGTAATCCTATGGGATAGGCTTGTAAAGGCTCCAGGGCCATTAGCTTAGTACACTCCTATGAACCTATGAATAACAGTATCAAGCATTATCACTCTGCAGCCACACATGCTAACAGAAGGCCAATTTGTGTACTCCACAAGTGCTGTGCCTGCATCTACGTATCCAACAGACTTAACCTGTGTCATGTGCAATAAGTACTATAAGCTATAGTGTGCAATAGTAGATAGGTAGGGGTTCTAGTCTCACATCATTCAACGTGTTTGTGTGTGTGTGTGTGTGTGTGTGTGTGTGTGTGTGTGTGTGTGTGTATGCGTGTGTGTGTGTGTGTGTGTGCAAATATATCACCTTGCAGTGCTCGAGACATGCCCATCTGGCCTATCTCTGTGCAATAGTTATGTATTTTAAGGTCTTTTGACTAGCTGTTGGCCTCATCAATGCCCTCCTTTACAAGGCCTGCTCAATACTGCCCTCCATTACAAGGCCTTTTCAATAATGCCCTGCTGTACAAGGTCTGCTCATGTCATCCACCTTAAGATTCCAGGCTGAAAGTCTAGTATCAGATAAACTCTGTAGCAAAAGTGATAAGTACTGCAAACTAGAGTGTGTACTACTAGACAGGTAAGGGTTCTAATCTGACATCATCCAACTTATGTGTGTAAATATATCCCCTTGCAACACTACAGACATGCTGGTATGGGCTATCTCTGTGCAATTGTTATGCATATTATGGCACTGTGACTAGCTGCTGGCACTAAATTGCCCCATCTAGCAATGCATAACTGATGTCCGCCACCTGTCTGACCAGTACACAGGAACATTGTACATGTGATGACTCCATCACCACACCTTGTTGATTTGTAGGTTCAGAAAACACAGGTGACACGTAGCATGGGTAGCAGACCTTAACATAAAATGTGAATGCATGTGTATGGTGACTGCCACCATTGTCCCTGATAGAGTGTTCTATACATAGTCACCTAGGGAGCCATGCACATACACTGCCAAACCTTGCTGTTGTCATATATCTGCTGTGCTGCCGTGCCATTCAGTATTGCTATATTGAAGCAATCACTCCATGGTTTATGTCATCAATACCCTGCAAGAAAAACATACACAGGTCTATGACACACCTGTCATTCTGTAATACTCCTGCCAGTACAACATCATGCAACATAACATACACAAAGTCTGATGTGTAGTCATACCACATGCCAGCATACAGTACTTATTGTGGGCCACAACAAGTGGCATGGCAAAGCAATGCAGCACTACACAAGTAAATATCAAGTAATAAAGTCACCCTGTGCATAGACACATAGTTGCAATTCCCTGCATCAATGGCATGGATGACAGGGATGCAGGACAGGTGTCATCACATGCACAGGGGGTGTGGTGTGGGGGTGCAGGAAGCCTATGCTTTGCCAAACAGCTGACAGCGTGTGTGTGTGAGTCAGAAAGGGGTGCAGGTTATATGGGTCATGGAGAGGTGCCGTGTGTGTGAGAAGGTGACCTGCATATGACAGTGATGTTTGAATGTGTGCATGTACACAGTCAAGCCCAGTGCTAGCCCTACACATGTGTATGTTGGACAGCTGTGGACTGTACATGGTAGAGTGTACAGCTCATCATTTCCAGCCATGTGCACGGAAACTGGCTCTGCCAAGCGTAGCACTGGTACCAGCATGCCCAAGGTCAGATGTGGTGCTAGTACCTGATGGTGATTGCTGTCTCCTCGGGCTGTTTCCCCAAGGGAACACCCAGAACCATGTGCCCACAGCTTACCATGTCATTGTGTAGACAGCACAATTCCTTCTGTAGTTCTGGACATACTGCCACTAAAAGAGCATGACCGTGGATGGCCACAGGGACTCTCAGCAGGTGGTGCTGACCTATGTTCATGTGTCCGACACCCAACTCCAACCAGATGTTCCAGCACAGACAATGTGCAGTCCAAGACAGACACTGTCTCACCCACTATTGGTCCACTGCATCAGTGAACCGATCCACGGTGTCCCCAATATGGTGGATGCAGTCACATATGTCAGACTGTGCTGCATTCATAACCCTAAGCATACATCTGGCGTTGCACTCATAATGTGCCTGTGCCTCCATGATGTTCTGAAACATATGTCAAGTGACTCATGCTGTGACACCAGCAACAGGTGGTGGATGGATAGCAGGCTTCCTATGAGCATCCCTGTCAATCTGCCTGTGGGAACCTCACTAGCTCTCTGGCTATGGCCAGTGTCTACACTCACTGGAGCCATAGTTTCTACACTTCTATGTTTAATGTCTCCACCCTCTGCCTGTCCAATATCTGTGGCCTGTGGGGACTGGGTATGTATGGGCATACTAACTGTGTGTGGAGACAATGGGGGCAGAAGATGATGCCAAACTCTGGGACAGATTCAGCCCCTGACAACCCCATGTGTGCCTCACTATGGCCGCCATCATCATCATAGTCCAATGAGACACTGACATCAGGTTGTGAGGGGGCCAAACCCCAACCCCCCTGGTTACCTGTGAAAACCAAGAGAACAGCAGTACATTACTACCTGCACTATTATCAGACTCATACAGATGAGGATGCACACCTGCAGTGCCAGTCTCACATCTTCTCATCTCTGTTCCCATGCACAACAGACAACCTCACAACATACACGTACAAGTCAAGGCCTTTATAACATGCACTTCAGCTACATCCAGTTAAAGTTGCTAATACAATATACCTGTAGGGTATACAATACATCACTATACATGATAGAAATACACATAAAACCCAGTACACCTATCTTGACAATGGTATCTGACTAGTAGTGTCACTGCCTCAAGTATGTACCATCTCCCTTTTGTGTTTGCACAGGCATCTTGGAGCAATTGCCTCATGTATAGCAGGCTGTGTAGTCACTCATAACTATAAGCATATACATGTCAATGTTTGTTCAACTACACACCTGTGATTACCCAGTCTATGAACTGTAGATAACTGCTCCAGAATGGAACATACAAATATTCTACTCTGGCTAAACACAACATTTGTACATTGGACAATATGGCAGTCTTAACTTTCAAAGGGTATATATGATCCATAAAACAACAGTATCATACTTACCAGGCACAGGACCCAGAGCTTGGGCAACTCCTGACAGACCTATAAAGAGGCGAGGGAGATGTAATGTCAGCTCCACCACATGTTGCAGTACTAAAGGTAATACCTGCTTATATCCACATGTGCAGTAGCTACTTTGATAATGGTTATATTTCTGACATTCTGAGTATGTGTGTACAACTGTTCACAACTGTGCATAACACCCAACCCCCCCATACAGATAGACCTGACACCCATGTACTGGTATGTATAGCCTGCCACAATGACTGATACAGTAATACATTGATGAACACAGTCAACTTACCTGGATACTCCTCTTCAGTGGATGCTTTGGCACCCATTTCCAGGATGTATGGTGTGATGGATGCCTGGGAGCTGTTGTTAATCATAGGTTCACAAGGAATTCCTCTGTGGCTGAGAGTGGTTGTTCCATCCATCCACAGGTGGCAGCATGATCCCAGGCAACAGCAGCTGCCCTTTGCCATGCAGCATTCACCATATCTGTGGCCTGGAGTTGGACCTGCTCATAGGTCCAATCAGATTAACAGCCTGCACAAGGTCTGCCCACAATGCTGCCCACTGTTCATGATTGTGCTGAGCCATGGAAAGTAAGATGTGATGGTGGCATCTGAGGCCATCCAGTATAATATCATTCTCTGCAGTTGTGAGTGGTGGATGCCTCCTGCGATACATAGTTCCTGAAAGACAACAAGAGGGGAACACATTAAAGGACTAGATATGTGGATGTCCACTATGTACCGATCTTGCACGCACATTATGGCCTGCACTATCAACTGCTCCCTCACACATCTTACCCATAGTCTGTACACACTAAATTTGTGGATATCACCAATACATGAGCAATACTGGGTTATGTCAATGTGTGCAGTGACATATTCTGCTGTATGTCCCAACCCCCGTCACTGCAGTCTATTGTGTTGTGTCCCATACGGGCAAATTTCCACTAATATGGACAATGCAGTGGTGCAGCAGTTTGCATTGTCACCTCACAGCAAGAGGTTCTGTGGTTCGATTCTTGGCTGGGGTGCTTTCTGCGTAGAGTCTGCATGTCCTCCCTGTGTTCGTGTGGGTTTACTCCAGGTGTTCTGGTTTTCTCCCACATTACAAAGACATGCGTGTGGAGCATTTCTCCCTGGACCTCCGCTGAAAATTGGCTTGTTCCAAGTCAGACTTGCCTGGTTAACAAATGTTAAATAAAATAAAAAAAATGTCATAGGGCCATTGTCAGACAAATAGCAGTGTGCTATTACAGCAACTATATAGGGACAGTCCAGCAACACCAGTGTGCCACAATAACAGAAAACAATGCAAGCCTACTGTAGTATATATTCCCTGTAGGCGTCTTACCTCTCAATTATACAGATGTTTGCAGAATGTCAGGATGTTTGCCTCATACATGTGGTCCTTTCCACACAAACTTGTGGATGTCTGAGAAATAGTTGGCCATGCATGGATAGTTGATGTAAAAATTAAAGTCATAATCTGACTTTCATATATCATACACCTTATAAAATAGTTATACTACAGTAATATCTGTTAGTCTATTCACATTCTTGCTTTGTATGGGCTATACTCTGTCACTGAATTTGGGCCTTCACCCCCCCCCCACAATTAATTATGGCTTTGTCCTGAATTCTTGCTGTAGTAGGTTGACAGGTATGTTAGCCATAGCTCTCAACCACACAGGGACAAATGTTAATGAAACAGGGACTTGGGCAGAGTACATCAGGGACATTCAGGGACACTTTTACAGTGTTAGAACTATTTATCTGTCAAATTCACAGAATGAGACGAGGTGACATACATTACATCATTTGATGCTACAGGAGTGTATACCCTTTGTTATTGTCAATATGTATTACATGTAATTCACTAGCTTTCCTACAACAGCTGACCATTGTAGGAGGGATTGACATAGAGAGAGCTGAGATGTGATGGAAATAAGAGAAAGTTGGGATGCATGCCTGTAGGTGTAGGCAGAAGAGTATCAATGACATATCAATACCATAGATCTAAGACAAGCCTACTGCTGTAATCCCTATTCCCCATACCTCCATCTTCCCACCTGTATGCCCATTGGGTCCACTTCTAAATCCCATCTCTCAAAATCTCGAAATTCAAAATTCTGAAACCAAAATCCCTAAACCTCAAAATCCGTAAAACTCAAAATACTGAAACTCAAAATATCTAAAAAACACAGTACAGCAACACTACCTATATTGCAGCACAGCCACATACAAAAACATATTACGCTTCTCCAATTATAAGTATAAGCGTATAAATATATCAACTCCGAGATTGCACTTCACTACACTAAAGTGCAATCTCGGAGTTTATATATTTAAGTAGCAGGGGGTGTGGGGGGTGCAGGGGGGTGTAGCCCCCCATGCTTATACTTGGAGAAGAGTAATATGGTTTGCATTTTATTTGTTTCAGTATGTACTTGTGGTGGAATATGGTAAGTGTTGGTATCCTGTGTGTTTTCAGTATTCCGAGTTTTAGTATTTTGAGTTTTAGGGATTTTGAGCTTTAGGGATTTTGGTTTCAGTATTTTGAATTTCGAGATTTTGAGAGTACGGATTTAGAAGTGGACCCATCCCATTATATGGAAAAAATATATTACATACCTGGTGGAGTGCAGTATTCTTTTTTTGAATCTTTTCTCTGAAAAAGCTTTTGACATACACTGTCTGTGTGAGTGAAATCTCATACAGACCTGTTCCCATAACCAGTTACTTGCTTTCTGAAGGTAATGTTCATTAACAGGTAATTGCCTCTGCACCAGTCTGTGGCTCAGAATTGCAAATTGTAACCAATACAGCTGAATTGCAGTATCATTAGCCAATGACATGTCAACACAGTGCAATATATAAGGCCTTCATGCAGGTCTTGGCCCCTTTCTTAGTGTTTGTGATTGACATTACTGAGGCATGGAGACTACAGCACTGCAGATTGTAGCTACACATACTGTCCACTGTAGAGATTTATGAAGTATGTCCACAGTTTTGCCTCATATGTTTAGTTAGTGTCCCATAACACTGTGGTCATTTAGCAGTTCACTGGCAAACATTGTAGGTTGTGGCCAGTAAGGGAAGAGAGACATGTGTGTCACACTTCATACCCATCAGGATATGCATGCTAATGCAGTAGCTGTTCTATCAACCTACTATCTTTGTAGGGGCAAACTGCTAAACATGTCCCTATCTATGGAGCTTTATCCCCCCATTAAGTATGGCTGTGTCAGGTTCCCTTGTTCTAGAGGTTTAGAAGGTATGATAGGTCTGTGGCAGCTACCTTTACATACAGCTGAGTATGCAACAGGCTGCAACTGCAGCTGTAGACTACAACACATGTGGGAAAGTGTATGTGTGTAACTGTGGCAGCTGTGTCAGGCCTGATGTTACGGTAGAGCCAGAACAAGGTTATTTCATTCAGTCCAATTGGTGAATGTGCTTAAGGTACGTCTGTTATGCAACAGTGAGAATAACAGAGTAGTAGGTGACATATAGTTATTCTACTATATATATATATATATATATATATATATATATATATATATGTATATATATATATATATATATATATATATATATATATATACAGTATGCTACTGTATATGGATACGTGCATTGTGTCTCTGCTTGAAGGCCTTTGTCTTGCAAAACTGGTTAGCAGTTAATAATGTGCCAGTAACTTGTGAGGTTTAAGATTGCAAGACACAGTCAGTACTTGCTGTCTTCACAATAATGCAATCGAAATGCAACTCAGCACTGGATTTGAACCCTGGACTGTGTGTGGCCAAATATTATGCATGCAAAGCATTTAACAGACTGAGCTACTGAGATGCAGCAAAAAAAAAAAAAAAAAAAAATCTGTATTTGCAATATATATGTGCAAATATACAGCCTGTGAGAAACATTTCTACATCCATGAGTATGTGCTTGGCTTTATATGATTGTATTTCTACACTAGGGTCCCATTTGAACATGTACTTTGCCATTGCTGCCTTAGCAGGTGTCTTACCACAGGTTGCTGATAAAAAGGCACATATACCTGATATCACTGGCCTTAGTGACATCCATTATGACTTTGGCTGTCCAGTCCACTGGTGCATTATTGCACCAGGGTCCAAGGTACATGTCTATTTTTCCAATTATTTATTTCAGTTACATACTTAATAACTGTAGGTGGCAATCAGTATGTATTGCTGGAAACACCTATCGGATCTGCAACCTGTATAGCATGGTGGGTTAATGCACAGTGTTATAGTGGAGAGGGGACCAGGTTCAAGATCTGGTAGCACTGTCTATTTTGTAATGTGAGTAAGGGAAGCTGTGCTCCATGCAAAGCCACACTAAAAATATATAAAGAAAAGAAAAAGGGGGTGATAGGATAGTGGTGAAATGAGGGCAAGCAGGGGGGGGGGCAGTGAAAAGCAGGTAGGGATGTGGAGGTAGGGTATAGGAAAGTGCCATAGCTGTTCATTTTTTGTACAGCAACAGCTGTGCCTTTTGACAAATTTTGTAGATGAATTTGGACTCTCAAACCCAAGAGAGAGGGGTGAGGACAACATAAATGTGTTGTCAAGCCAATTGGACCAAATTAGTTGTGTCCAGTGGACACGTGCAAAACGGAAAGCTATGTATGAGGTGATATTTTTTTATGGGGCAGGTGCCCATTTTTTTTTTTAAGGAGAGAGTGGAATGTTGGGGAAGGGATACAGATACATGTGGAGGTAAGTTGGGTAGGAGAAGATGCAATAGCAGACAGACAGCAGACAGGGGAGTTGTGTGACACATGAGAGACTTGAACCTGAGCACTGAAATAAATAGGACATGCTTGAGGGACAGATTCATAACCCAGAGGCTCCCTTCACTCTGGAATAAAATCCCAGTACAGGTTAGGCAGAGTCCCTCATTGACTCTCTTCAAGAGGAATCTTGATGAGTGGATAGGAGATCGTAGGTTTACCCCTGGTATCACTTCTGTGTCACTGTTAGACAGAGGCACAGTATACTAACCTCAAAAAAGGGCATATCAAAATTAATTTAAAATGGGTGGCGAAAGCCAAACATACTCTGGCTAGGCTTATAAATGCCCTAGGGCAGATAGCCTAGTATGAACCTATGAACCTATGAGGGGTAAACACCTTGGATGGGGAGGGAGTTGTGGAATCCGAGACACATGTGCCTCCAGATGGTAGCAGCATGACTTATATCCCCACCATGGGACAGTAATAACAGCATGCCAGAATAGTGGTGATAACTCAAGTAGATACCAATGCATATGTGAAACACAACAATAAATAACAGAACAGTCAATATATTAACAGCATGCCAGTAACAGTTATGGCATAAGGCCAACAAAACAGGTAATTCAGCAAGGTATGTTAATATGCAACCATTATAATACATAATAATAATAATAATAATAATAATAATAATAATAATAATAATAATAATACACACGCCTCAAAATACAGTTTAATGTAACAACATATGTTAATAGTAAACCATAACCAATGAATAACAATAATAAATAAGATATGGGGTGGGAAGAGAGACAAAAACAGTCTATTAGTACCATTATAAGCTATGTACATGCCAAATGTTCTCTACTGTACAAGTCTGTCCTTTCTTTATGTGTATAACTCCCCTATAGCTGCCATAGCACATACATACCTCTCAAGCTATTTGCAAGGGACAGTATGGGCCAAGCATTAACAACTGTGGGTACACAACTACATAGAACACTAGAACGTCAGGTGGACCTATATAAATACCAAGGTGTACTGTGGGCTGATATAGTGACACATCTCTATTTAGGTAATGCTGTTGATAGTATTCCTGTGACAGAAGGGTTATGCACTACTAATTACATTACGTGACAGTGTGACACTTGAGAGAGACATATGTGTGTACAGTAGAGAAACTAAATGACTATCATGCCTTGTTTGGCAGGCATGGGGAATGAACACAGTAGTAATGACTGCAGAGGACATCTGCATGCAATGTATGAATTGGCTAGAGCAACTTTGTAACAGACACCCCAGGGATACAGCCATACCATGATTGCACATTTTATTTATTTAATTTTATGTTATTATTCTTATATTTATTTCCTTCTTTTATACCGTATTTTCATATTTCTGCTACTGATTTCAGCAGTCCATGACATCTAAACACACAATTATTTACAAATGATATGGTTTACCTTAAGCATTTACCTGTAGTTCCTGTGGAGAGAGAATCTGTAAACGTGACTGATACTGTAATATTTAGGCTCTACAGCACTGGATTCGAACCCTGGCCTGTGTGTGGCAAAATGTACTACCAACAGAGCATTTAACAAACTGAGCTATTGAGTCACCACTGACTACTCGTTCACTGATATTTTCCTAGAGTTTACCTGAAACCAAACTATGACCTGTTAGTAGTACTGCAGTTTTATACTAGACTCCAGTGCAGTAGAATACACATGCATGGACTACTAGCATAACAGAGATATTTGGTAATCTGTATATTACTATATAGACTGCAGGTGTACACAATTTAATGTTACTGGGTTGGAATATCTGTGAAGTCAACAAATATCCGATCATGGAGAGGGCTACCTCACCCATATACCTTGCTTACCTGCTCTTTGAGGATGACAGAGCATTATGTGCATAATATTGGCCTACAATCAGCCTTGAATGGTACTGTATGTGTTAAACAATACATTTGGCAGGCAGTACATTTACAGTCTACAGTTATTACAGTCTTACACTTGACTGCAGCACATTACCTCACAGCCTGAATGCATACAGCTGTACTGTAATGGCTAAAACAAGACAATCCTGTTGTTTACAGTTTACCTTGGTATTAATGGTATTGCTTCGTTTGTGTTATTGCAGAAGAGTTGTCATAATTCATTTCATGCAAAACAGCTCTACTTACAAGTTTATTGCACTAAAGACTTTATTGCATAAACTTTCATGCAGTTTGTGGTAGTGCTTCATGTTTTTATTACACAACAGCTGTCAGTATTCCATTTTTGCAAAACAGCTCTAATTCCACAATTAGTGCACAACAGACTTTATTGTATAAACATCAATGCAGTTACTGGCAGTCTTTTGAGTTTTTATTGCACAACAGTTGGCATTATTCATGTCTTGCAATACAGCTCTACTTCCACAGTTATTGAACTACAGATTTTATTGTATGTACTTTTTGCACTTCATGCTTTACTCTTGCTTGCTTATTGCACTACACTTGGCATTATTCAGTTATTGCAGTACAGCTGTAAGTCCACATTTATTACTTTTCAAACTTTACTATATACACTTTATTAAAGTTAATACTGTCCTATTTCTTTCTTATTTCAGTACAGTTAGCATACTACATCAATACTCATCACACTCATGGAGCAGTCTGCCCAGGTGCCCTGCATGCATCTCAGTGTTGTGAGCTCACTCCTCTACAGCTGTTGGGACAGAAACACACCATTATGCATACCAGTTTACCAGACATTCAGAGTAGATATAGGTGAAACAGAGGTAAAGTTACTTATGTACTTCTCTACCCGAGCTTCTCGGACCCAGATGTCCAAGAGATCCCCTTTCATTGCTTCAGGTTGTTATTGTGATGATGTACCTGCTCACCTGTGTGGGAGATACCTGTCCCACTGGTGAGTTTACATGCCAGCTGGTCTCCGGCCTCCGCCTTACATTCTGAGCCCTGGAACCCTCCCTGCAGCAGCAGTCATCATGGTTTTTGACAAGGAGTCCAATCATGACCCTGGACTTCTGAATGCCCAATGCTGCACACAAAAGCAAGAACCCTCTCCAATATCTGCAATTGTATCCTCAAAGTCAGAACTCCAATGTATCATGCAATATTCCAACCTATTCTGCTTAATATAGCTTAGTTTCCTGCCCTTTAATGCCATTCAGCAATATTTAAAAATGTGTCGCATCACTTAGCACCACACAAACCTATGCAGCTGAGCTGAGCAGTGTGAAACCCAGCCAAGTGAAGCTAAGCAGTACATAAACATGCCCAGCTGTTATTGTGTTTATGCAGTGCATAGCAGGTCTTAGCAGGGCTTAGCATAGCTTAACTGAGAGCAATGGGTCATAATTTAAAATAAATTTCTATGTGTATTTTAAAAATTAATGTTTACTTTTCCTTTGATGTATTCAATCCCTGGACCTACTATACATGAGGCCATAACTCTACACATTTAGCTATGTGGATATGTTGAATTCTGCTATACTTTTGCATATAACTATGAGCTATGTATAAACAATGCTGAGCAACGTGCTGCACAAACCTGCTCAGCTATACTTAAACATGACATTTAAATATATAAGTAAATGCATCCTCTTTCTATTTTTAGCTGGCAGGTGTTTCAACGCTGCTTATAATTGCTGCACTCTGCACCATGATGTGCAGATTTTACTTTTTTTTTAATTGCATTAGAATAATACAATTGGACAGTGCAGGGAGTGTCTTACTCATCTGCAGACACAGTTAGCCCTACACTGCCTATGCTGATCCAATAACCATGCTCCTCATCTCTCCCTCAGCAAAGCTCCATGATTAGCATGAACTAGGATCACCTGTTTATGTGTTTCAATAAAGCATGTTCCATTTTTAACTCAACTGTGGACTACCTACTATTTTCTATTTGATTATTTTGGAGCATGTATTTTATAGTAATATTAAATATTTGCTATCATATTTATTTAGACTCATGAATATATAAAAATGCCAATCTATATGTCTACTGCTAACATAATTTGAGTGGAGTTCATTTTTATACAGTACTTCACTGTAATCATTCTGCCTCACATTTACAAAAATTATCACATTTAATAATTTAATGGCATCCTAAATATATATATGTAAAAAAGTATACATTGAGCTGGATTTGAACCTTGTATCATTTGTGCTCAAAAGAAGATATTGCTGCTGTTACACCTGGTGCTCACTGCTGCACCTCTCTGTTTAACATGTTTGTGCAGAGGTAGGCAAAACAATAGAGCTAATATTATTTTCTGAATAAAGCAGAGACCCGCGTTTACTCATTGCTTAACTCCACGCAAACAGGGAAAGCAGTACTAATAGTCCTTAATATCATAATATTTTGACCCAATATTTGCAATATAAACTGCATTATGAACACCATAGTATCTATCAGCTATTTCTACCCTAGCTGATATGCATAAGTACTTGTCAAGTTCAAATAGTAGTCATGAAATATAAATCTCACATGTGCAAACACTTTGCCATCAATTGCACCAACCAGCTGCTCTTTGGCAATGCACTATGGAAATCACTGATTGACATGAATTAGTATGTTTTCTACCCAGTTACTCTTTATCCCGTAATAATCCATGTAAAACCACAACCAATGGTAAGGCATTTGTTACTGACTGAACACATATTTACTCAGATTCATGTGTGCCCTGCACCAATTTACTTGAAAATGGATAAGTCAGTCCTAGTTCTTATGTCAACTACATTACAGAAATAAATAGCACATTTGCACTGTAACATCATCTAAAGCTTTATACTGACAATAGTCCTGTCATGGTATTAGAAACCTAGAAGACTTGGAGAAAGTAAAAAAAAATTGTATTATACATGTATTAATGTAGACATTACTTCATCAGAAATATGAACACACATATGTACACAGTTGCTTGCATGATGATCATGAAACGTGTGTGTCTGTGTGTGACAGTAAGTGTCCAATGTACACAACATATTATAGGTTCATAGGTTCATAGGTGTGCACTAGGCTAATGGCCCTGGAGCCTTTACAAGCCTAGCCCATAGGATTATCCTGGCATTGTGCCACCCGACCTTAGTTCCCAGCGCCTCTGTTGAGTAGAGCCACTGGAGGGATCCCCAGGGTGAATTTTCTATTTCCCATCCACTCATCAAGATTTCTCCTGAAGAGGGCCACTGAGGCACTCCACTTCACATGTATGGGAAGTCTATTCCATAGCATGGGCAGTCTCCGGGTTATGAACCTGTCCCTCCAGCTTGTTCCATTGACTGTGGTAATGAGGTTGAGGTCTCTGGAGCATGTAGTGCAGAGGGATTGGGATTTCTTTAGATGTAGCATTTCTAACAGAGCTGAGTCAGACATGGCTTTGTAAGTCAAGCAGAGATCACATCTAAATAGGCAATAAGAGACAGAGAATAGTTGGAGTTTTTTGAGTCTGTCCATATAGGACAAGTGTTTAAGGCCTAGGATCCTCTTTCTGAGGTACCCCTGTGGCCCCTCCAGCTGCTGCAGGTGTCTAGTGAGGCACATGCCAAATGGGCACTGCACTCAATGATTGGCCTAATGAGGGAAGAGTAGAGGAGGACAATGACCTCTTTCTTCTGGGATGCAAAACCCTTATTAATGAGATGTGCCACATAGAAGGACTTTCTGACCACAGTGGCAGTGTGGTGGTCAAAAGAGAGGCTGCTGTCAACCTGTGTTCACAGATCTCTTATGATGCCTTCTGTGTTCAGTGGACTACTACTGATGTAGTAATTCATGGGAACTGGGTTTTTCCCAAAGGGGATGGTGACACATTTTTTGGCATTAAGCTTAAGGCCATGGTTTTGACACCAGTCGTTGGTCTAAGTGAACCCTTTCTGTAGAATGTCAACATCACTTGGGGTGTTAATTATGGCTCTCAGCTTGCAATCATCTGCAAACTTTTTCAGACAGTGTCACTTCATGTTGGCCTGGACTTCAGAGAAGTAGATACCAAACAGGAGAATACCCAGGACCGGACCCTGTGGGACTCCACTCATGACTGGTCGGCAGTCTGACTTGGAGTCAGCAACTTTCACACTGTGGGTTCTATCTGTGAGCCAGTTTGCAACCCACCTAGTGATATTAGGGTTGATGCCTAGCTTAGTGAGTTTTTCTATGATTCCTGAGTGGGGAATGGTATCAAAGGCCTTGGCCAGATCAAGGTAGGCTGTATGAACCACCCTGCCTTCATCCACAGCTCTGGTGACTGACTCAAAGAAGTCATCCAGATTGAGCAAGCATGATCTACCCTTCAGAAAACCAAACTGTGTAGGATCCAGAGTTTGGAGATTCCCTATATCCTTGTTTATTAGGTCCATGATGGAGTGGACCATAAGGGTGGGAGATTGGCATAATGGTTAAGGTGTTTACCTTACAGACACAAGGTGCAGAGTTTGATTCTCACATGGGGCAATTGGCTTGGCTTAAAATGGCCCACAAGGGCACTTAGCCTAGTACTAATCTATGAATCTATGATGATGCGTTCCATAGCTTTGCATATCAGACTTGTCAGGCTAGTGAGGCAATAGTTCCCAGGGTCTGTAGTCACTCCTCCTTTGTGGAGAGAGATGACTGTAGCAGTGCACCATTTGGTAGGGACAAAACTTGATGTGAGGCCGTGACTGAATAGGACACACAGGTGAGGTGCCAGTTCACTCTTTAGTTCATGTAGAACACAGCCAGGGATATTGTCAGTCCCATAGAAGCTATATTCTTGGCCTTGGACAGTGCTGTTTTAACTTATGCAGCAGTAATACTGGATGCCTGGCAATCTACTGGTATTGTGATTGGGCCTTTGCTGGGGGAGAGAGGGATAAAGTTGGCACTGAATCTGTTGGCCAGTATATTGTCAATATCTGTTGGCTCGGTATAGGTGGTGCCATTGTGCAACATCTCTGAGCAAATCTGGGTATTGCTGGGGAGATTCTTTACATAACTATAGAAGGCCTTGTGGTTGTCCTTACTATCTGCTGCAATTCTGTTTTCATGGCTATTTTAGAGGATTTGATGAGGGGATCTCAACTTTTTGTTGAGGCTGATAAAGGCGTTTTTCCAGTCTTGGGACCTCACCTTATTTCGCATCAGTTTCCTTCTTCTATTGCAGAGTTTGTTTATGGCAGGGGACCACCAAATTGGCTTCTGTTTTTTGAAGGAGAGCATCTTGGTTCTATTGGTTATGGCAAGATCCATGCATTTGTGTACGTGTTCGTACAGGGCATTAGTGTGTGATTCGGTGATCATGTGGCTATTCTCCAACTGGCTGCCATAAAGTTAGCCACCTGTAGTGGGGGAAAGAATGAGCTGGTCCAGGGCATTGGAATTAATGAATTTCAGAAAGCGTTGGGCAAGTGTATTGGTACACGAGTAGTTTTTTCAGTTAATGGAGGGGTAGTTGAAGTCGCCCAGTATGAGAGTATTAGGTTGGACCCTAATATTCTCCAGTGTGCTTAGGAACATGGAGTGTGAGTCTTGGGTCATGGTTGGGGACCTATAGTAGGCTACGACCTGAATTGCCATCCACCACCTTTGGAGATTCGGTCCAAGTTCTGGGTCCGAAAGGTATGGAATGAGTTATAGCCTGGTAGTGCAGGGGTGATTTCTGCTGCCTTGCACCAGGTCTCTCCTACAACATAAATATCGATGTTCTCCATTTTAAGGTGTGCTTCGAGCGAATGCATTTTGAGATTTAGACTTCTAACATTGAGCAGCATGACCCTAAGATTGCATTTGTTTGTAGCTGTTATGGTGGTAATTTGGTCTTTGGAATACCACCTAAAAAAGGCACTACAGAGGTGGCAAGAGCCTTGGCCAGTATCCAGAAGCCCAGGGGTGACAGATGCAGGCCATTTCTGGCAAAGAATTGAGGTTTGTCAATCATGTCATCCTAGGCAGATAGATACTGAAGCCCCTTAAAATGACACCAGAAACTTAGCCAATTGTTGAAATCAATCATTTTCTCCTTGTACTGTGGTATCATTCTGGGTGATGGTAGGAGGATGCTCAGTGCTAGGGTCATGCCTGCCTGGGCTATATAATCCGAGAGCTTCTCCATGTCTCTTTTCATGTAGTCCAGGGAAGTACATTTCAGGTCACTCACATCCACATGTGCAATGACAGAGTCATATTCATACCTGTTGTTGAGGGACCTGAGCATGTGCATTATGTGGTGGATCCTGGCACCTGACAGGCAGCTGACTGTTACTTTCCCCTTATTCAACCTAATGAGTTGGACACAATGAGCCTCACTATTGAGCCACCTATGACTACTGTGTTAGTCATGCTGTTTTGCAGTAGGGGCTTTGGCTGAGTGACACACTGTTTAAGAGAGTTATGTGTTTCGTGATTAGTGTTGTGTTGTGGTGGTAATGTGCATTTCTGCCTTGGAGGTCTCTGCTGTTTGGTTAAATTTTTATTGAGAGCCCCCATGAAGGTGGGTGTGTGGTTTGTGTTTTTATGTGAAGGCAGTGCTGGTGAGTGTTCTGGAGGGCTATGTGTTCTATGTGGTGTGTTGCAAGTGTTGACCTTCTCCTCTTGACCAGCTATTCCGGTATTGGCTGGAGAGTATGTGGCTTCTAATTTGGATATATAAGTGCATCTCTCACAAGTCTGAGTGTTGGGAGGTAAGAGGAGAGGGTTGTCAGTACACATGAGGTGTTTGCTACATTGCCTCAGGATGCCCAAGCTCACCAAGTTAATAGGGGAAAGCACAGGGAACTGACCTTTAGACATGCCTGGAGGGGTAGGCTTTAATAATAAGTACTGGAGCTGTTTCCTTGTAGAAGGTTTAGTGCTGGTAGCACTTTTGTGTGCTACAATAATTGCTACAAAAAGTCTGTTAAAGTGCTAGACTAATAAGCTAGTAAAAGTGAAGGACAGGAGAGAACTAGCAGATCTAAGGGAAAATTTGAAGAGCACCGCTCAGAAGCTTACAAACAGTCCTGGATACAGCAAATCTGTATCTGGACTACACTAGTTCCAGGAAAGGCAGGAAACTATTTTTTTCTTTTTTTTTAAGTAAAAAGTTAAAAAAACACAGTTGTAGAGATTACAGAGATATTAAATCAGAAGTGCAGAAGATAATTGAGAATAAACACTTATCTTTCCCCAATATCACAGCAGGCAGTAGGTCAGTTTCTCTGCAACAGCTTGAGCAAACAGGTATATCTGATTTAAAACACTGGCTATTAAAGGCAGAGAAACAGAAACCAGACCAATTATCCAATCAACAATAACAGTTTTGCCAGAATGCCCCTAGCTAGATTAAACCAGTCCTGTTCACTTTCTCCCACTATGAAAACAGATAGGCATCTAGACAAAAGATTTCACTGCAAATTGAGGGTCAACAGTACAGATATTTAGCTCTATCACACAACAAAAAGGAGAGTAAAAACAGTTGTACAGATTACAGAGATATTAAATCAGAAGTGCAGAAGATAATTGAGAATAAACAGTTATCTTTTCCCATTATCACAGCAGGCAGTAGGTCAGTCTCTCTGCAACAGCTTGAACAAACAGACACACAGCTGCATATGTCTCAGTTCTGCTGCATGTATTCCTAACAGCTTTTTGCATCTAGTTTGAGAAACTGTCTTTTAATGTATACCTACACATTGGAAACACAACACAAAATACAAAATCCACACTTTGCACAACACAAGATATGTTACTCACATTATATAATGTTGACATCATCATCTACAAAGACAGGTACAAAAGGAAAAAGCATACTTCAGGGATGATGCACTTTTTAGCTACTATGTTCTGTTGATGGAAACAAAATACTTACATGTGGATTAACTTACCACAACAGCCACATTATGTGTGTGTCTGTATGTGTAAGTGTGTGTACATAGCTGGAAGGATGTGAGTCTGTATCCTACTCTCATAAATCCAGTCGCATGTAGACAAATATTTTTCACACTTTTACCTGCTTACATAGCCATTTCATACAGGCCTCCCAACATCTACTCCCAAACATATAATGATGCAATTTACTATAGATTGTCCCGCAGCGGTACAAGATTCAATCTTTTGCTGTGGTGCTTGTATTAAATACTGCGTTCTCTACCTTGTGTAACTAGTTAGGTAGGGTTCTAGTTTCACTCCAGTCAACTGATGTGTGTGTGTGTGTGTGTGTGTGTGTGTGTGTGTGTTTCTGTGTAATCAGAAGATTGTGAATCTATATCCAACTTATAGAAATTCAGTCCCATGCAGAACAAATATTTTGACAGTTGTACGTGCCTACATGGCCATTTCATACAGGCCTCCAAACATCTTCTCCCAAACATACAATGATAATGTCATCCACTATAAATTGTCCAGCAGCAATGTAAAATACAGACTTGTGCTGTGGTGTTTGCATTAAGTGCTGAGTTCTGAACCCTGTATTACTGGTAGGTAGGGGCTCTAATCTTAGTGCAGTCAACTGGTTTATGTGTGTGTGTGTGTGTGTGTGTGTGTGTGTGTCCAGTCAGAAGACCAGGATTCTTCACTCTACAGTCAGCAATCAAGTCACATGGAGAACAAATACTTTGAGAGTTTTGCATGCCTGCACATTCATTTCATACAGGCATCCAAACTAATTCTCCCAAACATACAGTGGTTATGTTCAGCAATCAAGTCACATGGAGAAGAAATATTTTGAGAGTTGTATATGCCTGCACATCCATTTCACACAGGCCTCCAAACTTCTTCTCCCAAACATACAATGATAATGTCCACTATAAATTGTCCAGCAGCAGTGTAAAATGTAAACTTGTGCTGTGGCACGTTTTAAGTAATGTGATTTGTAGCAAGTTAGGCAGGGGTTCTAGTCTCACTGCAGGTGTGTGTGTGTGTGTGTGTGTGTGTGTGTGTGTGTGTGTGTGTGTGTGTGTGTGTGTGTGTGTGTGCATTTGCATTCAGGTAGATCACATTCAAGAGACTATTTTAGAATAGCATATGATACGATCCTCTCACAGCACACTGTTGATGTAATCAGCTATAATGTATCGTCTGACACTCTAACAGTCAGACTTGTGGTGTGGCACTTATGTTAAATACTGTTTCTGTAGCTCATTAGGTAGGGGTTCTCATTTTACCATGGTCAACTTGTGAGTGTGCGTGGTTGCATTTGCATTCATATTTGAAAGACCATTCTAAAACAGCACATGAGACACTCATATTACAATCGTCTTCTCATGAGACACTGCTAATGTCATCAGCTACAAAAATGTGTCTGACACTCTAATAGCCGGACTTGTGCTGTGGAGCTTGCATTAAATACTGTCTCTGTGGATGATTAGGTATGGATTTTAGTCTCACTCTGATCAACTTGTGTGTGTGTTCATTAAAAAATTAGTATGGTGACAATTTTGGAACAGTATGCGAGCCCACAACTGTCAGACACTGCCCTAGCATTTTCTTGTAACATCATCCTGTATAAACTGCACTCTGACATTAACCAAGTCAAACTTATACTGTGGCAGTAATGTTAAGTACTGTGTTCTCCAGTTTATTTAACTAGATATACATGTTGCAATCTAACATCAGGCAGCTTGAGGGTGTATACGTTCAAATAATATTTATTAGACAATTTTACCCAGAGATGTGACTCCATATCCATATCAGATACTCCTCCTAACATGTTCTACTCAGCATACAATGATGCTATCACACTCCATAAAATGCAATGTTGCACTATTAAAGTCAGACATATGTGGTGGTGCTTCTGTTACATTGTATGGAGTTTAGCTGCCATACCTACACTGGTGTAATATTCAAATCAGACCTTGTATACTGCTGTGTGTGTGTGGTTGTTGGTACATTATGGTCATTGTATGATCATTTAAATCACTTTTCATTTCACTAAAACTTAGGAGAACATTTAATGTAGATCCATGCCTCTGCCTTCCTGTAGAGGAGTGGAGGATGTACTCATGTCAAAACTGCATACACACACCATGAAATAGAGTCCTTCTGTAAGCCACTACAAGCCATCACCAGACCACTGGATATGTGATTGCCAATAATGTCATGGGGTGGTGCACATGTCACATATGGAGAGAGGCAGTATGTAATGCAATCAAATACACACATATGCACAAAGCCTTACTATCTTCTGGCATATAAATATAGGGAGTTTGGTTTAAATGGTATAATAATGCCCGGGATTTTATGTGTGATGTTGGCCTTTAGCTTAGTTATGATGTATGACCCTATGAACATTTCACATGTCAGTGTTGCTGTCATTGACATGTACTATGTTGAGGTGTGTATGTACAGTAGCCCTACAAAAGGGTATTACAAGCCTTGATATGAGGAAATGTGTTGATGGCCATGCTGCCATTTCATAACATGTTCCTTCCATAACTGTTGTAGTAATATGCCTCCTGAGAACTGTTGACATGGGCTGATGCTATGTATATTGTTGGGGTAATAAGGCCATGTGTTGTTGTATTGGATCAGATCAACATTTTACGCAGTTCTCATTCAACCATCACAGCAACACCTGCAGTAATGCATGTGTGCATATGTATACCTGCCATAATTAAATGCTGTGTGACATACATCAGTATAAATTAATACTGATTACATGGGCATGTATGTCTGGTTTTATCCACATGTTGCAATGCTGTGATATACATAAAAATATCACAAGTTTTGTTTCAGTTGCAACCTTGTGGAATTCATTGTATGCACAATTGTGTTGCTATTCCCAAGGATTATTAAGGTGATCACCAGCACCATTGTGTGACTATCAGCATTTGTGGCACTAAATGCTCTGCATGAGCCACAACCAACTTTTTTGTAATGTGTCCATATATGGTATCAGACCACTCAAACACAGCTTTCTCATGAAAAACATATAGGTGCATGTTGTGCAGTTGATGTAATTACATGACATTAGTAGAGTTGTATGGCTGTGCAAACAGTACTACTGTATGGCATGTGATGCATAACTAAGGTTGTATTTGGAGATGTTAGAACAAATTATCAACATAATAAGTGTGAAATATTAAGGGGAATACATAACTAAGCTCAGAGCTGTCAGCGGATGCCAACAGCCAGACTAAATAGGAGAAAATAGACAATCTGCTAGCTGACAGTTTGTCCCACAATGCACCCCAATTTCACCACTGGCCATCAGCCAAAGTATATATGCAACATCACAGGTTGCCTATACCATGACTTACAACCTAACCTAGCAGAAAAAGTTGGATCCATACTTAAACACAGCTTCCAGACAGCCTATATTCTTGTAGAAGGGTGCACATCAACAGTTATCCATCTTAACAAGGGAGAACATTACTTGATGCAGATACTTATACACCCATAATATGAACTCTCCTCATCTGTGAGGCAGAAGAATGACTCACCATGTAACATCAAAAAGGAGAAAGGTAATCTCCAACTGTGTACCAAACCCATATTTGATTTTTTAAGTCTGCATCATGTCTGTTTAATCTGGTTGAAGTCTTCAAGGTCAACAAGGGATTGCATGAGGAATAGAGTGTCATACCGAATAACTTGATCTGGCCAAGACATTTGACATAAATCTACACTCAGGTATTACAGAGACAACATATACATCACCAAAAGTGGCTAGACAAAGAGATCACACACAAGACACATAATGTTGAAGTGTGTGAAGTTACCTTTAGGCAGAGTTCATTGACCAGGTCCATACCTCAGTGTTCTGTACTAGGACCTTTCTGGTTCAGCATTTAAGTTTCAGAAGTCAAGACAAACCTAGACATTATGTGTCTAACCAACTATGTGCATGACTACACATTGTGGACAATCATTGAATCCAAGAATGCTAGTGATATACTGCAGAAAGTATTAATATACAAAAATAGTTGTTGCCAGAGCAATACATACTGTATGAAAAAAAAATCACGATTATTTCATTTTGAAACCAAATACAAAAGCTAATTACAGTACAGACAGCACACCCCTATGAGCAGACCAAGTGTTACGTGACCTGGCTACTCAGGTAGATAGTTAAGCAGAACTTCCATCAGCATGTGACTACAGTGGTGACAAATCACTTGTATGTAGCACATATCCTGAGTATGGGCAGGCCATCCATATCAAAGAACATTATAGTCCCATTGGTCTAAGCCCTCGTCATACTAATAATTGAGTACAATTCACCTTTTTTGCATGTACTTCAACACTCATCTTCCAGGGATGATTTACCCAAGTGCATTACCTTTGCCACAGTGTGCTTCCAAACATATTTTTGTTCATGCATAAGTATTCTTTGTGATGCATAACCATTAGCACTTGGTAGTGTAGACTTCCCTTGAAGGTATTATACAAGATGCATTCTGTGAAACTGTGACAATGTGAGGTTGTGTCAGCCTGGGGGAGTAGGGCAGTGGATGTGTAACATATACCAACAAGCTAGCTGGAGTTTTATAAAGAATTATATATTTGAATTTTAAACTGATTTGTACAAATGCTTATGTTGAAAATGTATTTTCAAAGTTGCTTGTGTTAAAAATGTATCAGCCGTGTGTCCTGCTGGACTGAAAAGAAATATACACACATTACTGTAACTGTGGAAATGTATATATTGTAACAAACAATACTGGAAGGGAAGAGGTTAATCTCAATCCAGCTAACTTTGAAAAAATAGTTTGAAATTAAATTACCTTGTTTAGGCCATGAACATTATATCTTACAGTTCTTTTAGGCCATAAAGATTATATCTTACAGTTCTCAATGCAGCCAGACACAAAAAGTCTGTACTAGGATACTTTCTGTATTGTCTTTGGGGTGAACTAATTGTTACTCTGGAAGGTTGGGGGATTGAAATTGTTTTAGGACTTCCTGCAGCGGCAACCAATCTTAGCAAAGGCTCTAGGTATGTACAGTAACACCTCTGTGCTAAATCCTGGCAGCCTTGAGTAAAACAGATAGTGTGGCAACAAAAATCAGGAGACCAGATGTGTGTGATGCCATTCTGTAAGCCAGCACTGAAAATGATGCTTTAATACTAGATGAGACAGAAGTCCCAAGAGCAGTCTGATTTTGAAACCTGTCAAGGAAAGAAGGAACACTCAGCCACTTCATCTTGCTTTGCTCTAGTAAGTGACCAAGGAATAGTAATTCTTTAGATCAGTCAGAAAATATGGGGAGATTAGTTAAGTACTGTTT
>NC_056732.1:1721615970-1721630970 GCF_019279795.1 Protopterus annectens | reverse complement strand
TAGGTCTTCCCGATGGAAAGGATAGTACATATATAATCAGTTGGAGTTTATGGCCATTACTATGTCACCAGGCATGTATTTGTAATACCATAGGTTCATAGGTTGGTACTAGGCTATCGGCCCTAGGGCCTATGCAAGCCTAGCCATAACAATTCCCTGGATATTTCTTCCCACAATATTTACTTCTCTGAGCCCCTGTCCATCATACAAGACACTGATATAACACAGTGATTGTGCGAGTACTACACAAGTAGCAGCAAGCAGCCAACATTGTTAGCCACAGTCAGTCAGTACCCGCATATGTTGTGACATGCAGTCCAAGCAGTAAAGGACCCAGGACTGTGCCCTGTTGAGCACTGCTGCTTACAGAACAGCTATTGGAGTTGGATGTTCATATGTTGCATATGTGTGCTATCAATAGGCCATACTGACCCCTACATTGATAGTATCATGGATGCTTCAGTGCATGCTTTGTACGTGTTGCCTGAATGGGTGGTATAGTGAGACGCTTATCTTTGTCTGGGTGTTGTACGCCCTGATGTACCCCCAACCATGTCCCTGCTGACTGCTACAACAAGGTTTATGGAAATATTGTGGCAGCAGGGCATTCTGACAACTGTGTACACCATCTACAGACTGGTATGTCAGCTGGTGTATACACATATACAGAATCAGGGACATAACCAGAGTACATCATTGACATTTGGGGACACTTTTAAAATGTTAGAACTACTTATGTGAGACATTGACAGAATGAGAGGAGGTTAATTAGTATACATTGTTTGCTGTTACAGCAGTGTACACCCTTACTTATTGTCACTATGTATTACATGTAATTCACTAGCTTTCCTACAACAGCCAACCATTGTAGGAGGCATTTAGTGGGACAGAGCTAAAGAGTGAAAATCAGGGACAGTACAGAGGCATAACTGTAGGTGTAGGACAGCAGACTATCAATGATATATCATTACCATAGAGCTAAGACAGGCTTACTGCTGTAATCCCTATTCCTCATACCCTCATCCTCCCATCTGCATCCTGTTATATGGAGAAATCAGTTATATACCTGGTGGAGTGCAGTACTCCTTTGTTGAACTTTGCTTCTAGTAATCTTTGGAAAATATGTTTTCTGTGTGAGTTAAGTCTCATACAGCCTTGTTCCCCATAACCAGCTGTTTGCATTTTTAAGGTACTGCTCATTAGCAGGTAATTGCCTTTTTACCAGTCTGTGGCTCTGATATGCTAATTGCAACTAAAACAGCTGAATTGCACTATCATTAGCCAATGACATGCCACCATAGTGCATCGCAGAGGGTAGGTACCATAACTGTCAACTGTAGGGATTTATGCAGTATGTCCACAGTTTTGCCTCATATGTGTGGTCAGTGTCCCATGACATTGTGGACATCTGGCAGTTCAGTGGCAAACATTTGTCGGTTGAGGTCAGGAATGAAAATTTGATTGTCAGACTTCATACCCATCAGAATATGCTTGCTAATGCAACAGCTGTTATTCTGTCAACTTACTATCTTTGTAAGAGCAAACTCTTTAAGATGTCCCTATCTCTGGGCTTTTGTCCCACCCATTAGGTATTGCTGTGTCTGGATTCCTTGTTCTAGGGGGTGGGAGGTATGGTAGGTCTATAGCAGCTATCTTTACATACAGCTGTTTGTGCTATAGAACACATGGGGGATGTGTGAACACTATGGAGGACAACAAGCTTTTTGTGTAACTGTGGCAGCTGTGGCAGCTCTGTCATTATGGCAGAGCCAGGATAAGAGTACCCTTTACAGTTCAATTGAGGCATGTGATTAAGGACATCTGTTATGCAACAGTGCCAATAACAGAGTAGTAGGCGACGTATAGTTAGGCTATATGGATATGTGCAGTTTGTCCCTACCTGCAGATCTTTGCCTTGCAAAACTGGACAGCAGTTCATTAATTAGCAGTAACCTGTGCAGGTAAAGATTGCATGACTCAGTCATTAATTGCTGTCTTCACAATAATGTAATTGAACTGTAACACAAGGCTGGATTTGAATCCAGGACTGTGTGTAGCAAAATGTACTGCCTGCAAGGTATTTAACAGACTGAACTACTGAGTCACTGCTCCAGTAGTTGTATTTTCAAGGTATATGTGCAGACATACAGGCTGTGACACACATTGCCTACATCAATCAGTATGTGCATGGCTTTCTATGGCTATATTTCTGCACCAGGGTCCCAGTTGAACATGTACCTTACCACTGATGTCTTAGCACATGTCTTTCTACATGTTACTGATAAAAGGGCACATTTCCTGCTATCAAAGGTCTCACATCCATTATTATGTCTTTGGCTGTCTAGTTGTGTATTATTGCACCAGAGTCTAATGTACACTCTCATTTTTCCCCATTAGTTTTGGTTTCAGTTTGCAAGGTGTGGCACGGTGCACAGCTCTGCTGAGACATGCCTAATGACTGTAAGTAGCAATCACTATGTTTTGCTGAAAACATGTACTTTAATTAAGATCTGCATGGAGTGGCGGATCAATGCAGTGTGCTGTAGGTGTGATGGACTTGGGTTCAAAACATGGCAGAAGTGTTTATTTTGTATATGTGCCTGACAATCTTATAAACACATTTAATGATTAAAGCTCTATTTAAGCTGAGCTAAGCAAAGTGGCGTGCCTCGCTGCTTAGTGCAGCTCCACGCAAGTCTGCACTAAAAATATAAAGAAAAGAAAAAGATGATGATATGAAAGTGGTGAAATGGGGGCAAGCAGGGGGAAAAACATAGTGAAAGGCAGGAAGGGATGTGCAAGAAGGGTGTAGGAAAGAACCATAGCTATCCACTTCTTGTACAACAGCTGTGCACTTTGACAGAATTTGTAGATGAATTTGGACTCTCAATCCCCAGAGAGAGAGAGAGAGAGAGAGAGAGAGGGGTGAGGGCAACATAACTGCATTGTCAAGGCAGATGGACCAAATGAATTGTGTCCAGTGGACATCCCTCATTAGACCTATTATAGAGTATAATGCCCCATTTGGTATGTACCTCACAAGACATCTGCAACAGCTTGAAAGGCCACAGAAATACCTCACTAAAAAAATCACAGGCCTAAAGCAGATGCCATATACTGACCGTCTAAAAAAACTCCAGCTATACTCTGTGGCATATCGTCTACTCAGAGGCGATCTCTGCTTAACATACAAGGCCATGTCAAATCCTGAGCCGTTGGACATGCTCCACTTAAAGAAATCCCAATCCCTCAGAGCCACATGCTCCAGGGATCTAAACCTTGTCATCACAATGAACAAAACATGCTGGAGGGATAGGTTCCTGACCCAGAGACTCCCCATACTCTGGAATAGACTGCCCATACATATCAAGCAGAGCGCCTCTTTGGCCCTCTTCAAAAGGAACCTTGATGATTGGATGGGAGATAGGAAATTCACCTCGGGGATCATGTCAGTCGCCCTGCTAGACAGGGGCCTGAAGAAGTAAATATTGTGGGAAGAAATATCCAGGGAATTGTTATGGCTAGGTTTGCATAAGCCCGAGGGCCAATAGCCTAGTACCAACCTATGAACCTATGAACCTATGGGCATGTGTGAAAAATGGAGAGCTATGTATGGGGCAATATTTTTCTTTTGGGACAGGTGCCCCTTTTTTTTATTATGGTGAGAGTGGAATGTTGGGGAAGGGACATAAGTACGTGTGAGAAGGTACATGTGGGGAGGAGAGGATGCATTCGCAAACAGGCAAGACAGACAAGACAGTAGATGGGGCAGTGTGTGACACATGAGGGGGGTGAACACCTTGGATGGAGAGGCTGTTGTGGAATCCAAGTTGCGTGTACCTCCAGATGGCAGTAGTGTGATTCATGTTCCCACCCATGGGAGTGTTGGCATTGCTCTATCACTGTCCCAAGGGTGGCTGTGCTGTAGGCTGGGCACCAGGGTGTGGCTACCCCACCAGGTTGGCCAGCATGCTTTCAATGTGATGCAGGCAGCGTTCATAGCTGTGACGAACAATCCTGCACACCACAACCATCAGTTGAGACTGGGTGACAACAGTCCCTCTACCACTGCTATGCTACCAGGGGGAGGCCAGGCCCCATCCTCTGAAGCAGTCCCACCAGATGCAGCAGGTGGTGCAGGGGCACCACTGGTCTGGGTCCCAGACATGCCAGGACCCGGTGCCATGGCCAGTTGAGGCAAGGTAGGCAGATCAGCTGTAACTGGACTACCTTAACTTGCTGTGGTAATGGACGTATAGCAATAAGTACAGGTTAATTGTGAACAAATTATTGTTAATAATAATAGCATGGCAGAACATTGGAAATAACCCAATTACATATCAGTACATGTTATGTGAAACACAAAAATAAATAACAGAACAGCCAGTATGTTAACAGCATGCCAGTAACAGTTACAACATAAGGCCAATAAAATAGGTAATTTAACAAGATATGTTAATATGCAACCATTGTAATACATAACAATAAAAAAACACATGTCCCAAAATACCTTTAATGTAACAACATGTGTTAATAGTAAACCATAACGAATGAATAACAATAATAAATAGATGAAGATAAGGGGTGGGGAGAGAGAAGAAAAACAGGCCGTTAGTGACATTGCGGGTTATTTCCCCGACAACAGTACTACTATCTACTCTACAGGTCTGTATTTTCTTTATGTGTACAGTGACTACAAGTCTCCTATAGCTGATATAGCACATACATACCTCTCAAGCTATTTTCAAGGGACACTATGGGCCAAACTGTAACAACTGTGGGTACACAACTACACAGAACACTTGCACATCAGATGGAACTGTATGACTACCAAGATGTTCTGTGGTGATACTTTGTAATCCATTTAATCATTTCCATGGTAATCCTCTGACAGATGGATTATGCAATATTAATGACAGAATGTGAAAGCATGATGTGTACAGTACAGGCACTAAAGAGCTGTCATGTCTTGGTTGGCAGGCATGGAATATAACCCAATAGCAATGAATGCAGGGGACATCTGCACAGAATGTATTAATTGACTGCAGCAACTTTTAACAGACATTCCAGGTATATAGCCATACTGGGATTGCAAATGTTATATCTGATTGAACATTGCTGATGAACACATCCTTGCCAATTATTTTAACATTCTGTGACATCTAAATACACAATTATCTACTCATAATATGGGCTACCTTACCTATTTGCCTGTAGCTCCTGTGGAGAGAGAGAAACTGTAAGCATCACATAACTTCAAAGCGAAAACACGGTCTCTGAACAGGAATCTATCAGTACTATACATACGGCGCACATGGTGTGTTTATCGTCGATCTTTTGAGTGTTTACATACGTAACGTATGGTTGAACTTGTCTAAATCTATGGAGAACTCTGCTGCTGGTAATATGGGCTTGGATCCTAACATTGCGTTAGGACCTGAACCATTAAGGCTTAGTGAAAGATTACAATCTATTAATAACAACAACACTACGCAACACCCAAATGAAGCTATCAATAACCATGTAGGCAAGCAGGTTTTTCAACAAGGAGCCCCTTCCAAGAACTCATCGAAGCCACAACGGGCTTGAAACAGGGGGAACAGACCCTGGAACAACAGGAGGAAGAGATAATTGAGACTCCTTTAAGTTTTTTGGACAGTGACTTTACAAGACCATTATATTAAAGAATGTCAATGGCGACTTCAATATTTACAACTTCTCGACAATTACTATTGAAGCTGACTTGGTGGAACTACTAGCAAAGGGTAACACCTTTGTACCTAGTAGAAATATGAGCATTGCTAAAACATTGCTGGACTTGAAATGTTTTGTGAGGAAATTAAACCTTGCTTTTCTCTTAGGTAACAACCATGCACCTCATGTTCCATTTAAGCCATTAAGTACTTTTAATCCTCCATTGCACCCTTTATTACGTGTGTTTGAAGGTGTTTGTGAATTGGACTTTAGACATATTGCACACACCCATAAACATGACCACAGCTCTAGACAAGACAATATTTCTTTTGAACAGACCCTAGCTCTGGACTTTATTAGATCTTCTATGGTACGGTGTATAAAACCAGATAAGGGTGGCGGCATAGTGATCTTTGACATCACAGATTATAACAACAGACCCTAGCTCTGGACTTTATTAGATCTTCTATGGTACGGTGTATAAAACCAGATAAGGGTGGCGGCATAGTGATCTTTGACATCACAGATTATAACAACAGGATGGAAACAGTTTTAAACAATCCAGCTTACCAAAAGGTATCATTGAATGAATACAACATAGCTTTGTTCAGAGTCAAAAGTTATTTCAGAGACTTGTTTATTGAGGCAAAAATTGATGTAGACACTTACAATTTTATTAATATACCATTTCCAAAGTTGCCCATCATGTTTGGTATCCCTAAAATTCATAAAGACATCCATAACCCCCCTATGAGACCACTCATTGATGCACGTGCATCTTTAACGTACCCTTGTGCTAAGGTGGTCGATTTTATTCTCCAAAAATATTTGAGAAAAATCCCACAAGTATGCAAGGACTCATGGTCTTTTCTAAAAAATCTAAATAACTTACCTTTCGACCATGATTATAGTTTTTTGACCATTGACGTGGTCGACCTTTACACGTCTATCCCACATCTAGAAGCAGTGGAATGGATGGCTTTAATGTTAAGGGAACTGACAGCCTCAACTAATGACATAGATGTAGTCTCTGAATTGATTGACATCATTTTGACTAATAAATTTTTTTTTATAGTTAACGGTCAACATTTTCTACAACAACATGGGGTAGCTATGGGTCCCCATGTGGTGCTAGCTTAGCTAACTTGTTTGTCGCCTACTGGGAAAAACAATTTGTCTTCGACAAGCCAGAATTTTCTAACTTATTATTGTTTTATACCAGATTTTTAGATGATATTTTTATCATCTTTAAAGGCGACAGACTTGCAGTGGACAAGCTTTTGGAGTACTTCAATTCTACTACAACTTTCCTCCAGTTTACTTACAACTTTAACACTACGACTATAGACTACTTAGACGTTAAACTATCTAAAGATCTAAGTAGTTTTAAGTTGAGTTCTACCATCTATAGGAAACCAACTTATTGTAACTCATTTTTACACTTCTCTAGTGCCCATCCTTATAAACAAAAATGTTCTGTTGTTAAGGGTCAATTAGTTAGAGCAGCTAGGATGTGCTCTACCGAAACAGATTTTGTGACGGAGTGCAAATTATTAGAAAACATGTTTGTAAGTAGAGGATATCCTATCCAATTAGTTCATGAACTCATTGTGGAAGTTACACACAAGAGGAAACTAGGTGTATTTAGTCCTATGTTACTTTCAACATCACCCTACAATGAGGACATAATAATAACAACTGAGAGACAAGATGCACTTTAGCTTAGTAACACATTGACTAGCTCTGCCTTTTTGGACACAAACAAACTAAAAGGTTACTCTGCTCATATAAACTGTAAACAGAGGTTGTCTTTCATCACAACCTTTAACAATGACAGTGGCCAAATTAGAGAGGCACTGGTTAAAAATTGGTGTTTATTATATAAAGACAATCTATTAATGGAGAGAATTGGTCCATTTCCACTTATTGTGTATAGGAGAGGTGCAAACTTGAAAAGTCTTTTAGAGAGTAAAAAACTGAGAAAGTATAATAGAATTTGTGGGTCTTTTACATGTGGTTTTTGTAGCATGTGTAAACATGTTAAAAACAGTAGTTTTTTTGAAGTCGGAAGTAGGAAATTTCATATCATGCATAGATTAGACTGTAACTCTAAGAGTATTATCTACTTGGCTAAGTGTAAAGCCTGTGATGCCTTTTATGTAGGGAAGACTGATCGTAAATTTCGAGATAGGATTTATGAACATATTTATGCAATTTCTAAAAATAAGTGTGACAGTGCTTTAGCCAAACATGTCAACACAAATCCTGACCATTATTTCCACTTTTTAGCTATAGACAAATTGTTATTGGACAATAGAGGAGGACCAACCTCAGTTTTACTTGAATGCCGAGAGTTAGAATGGCAATTATTATTAAATGCTTTTAGTTGCCCAGGACTTAACGACAATTGTAATATTACTTGTCTTTTGAGACTCAGGAGTTGTTTGAGATGATGAATCTCATAAGCCTCATATAGATGTGATTTTTTATATAACAACATTTTTCATACATATATACATATATAAATTTATTATTACTTTTTAGAGGATCAATTATTTTTGATCTGACATCATTATGCCCAACAGGCCTTATTGCTCAACTATATTATAACTAGTAGCTTTCTATGTATTACTTCTATGTTTACTTTATGAAATTAGTGCGTATGTACATTTACTCATCATTACCATTAGGTTGGTTCGTAAATAGTACCCAGAATTACATTTTAAGTAGTATTCATCAGCATACTAACAATTTAATCATTTTTAATACTTTTAATAGATATGGGTGCTAGCATTATATATCACATACAGCACACATGGTGTGTTTATCGTCGATCTTTTGAGTGTTTACATACGTAATGTATGGTTGAACACTAACAAAAACTAGTTAAAATTGTGTTATTTTATGCTAGTGTGTATATATATATATATTTTTTAAGAGACATGTTCTATAAACTTATTTTCCTGCCCTCAAAGGTTCGAGAGGTGGGTATAATTTTATGTTTTTTATGTTTTTTATACTTTGTGGTTACCAGTGAGGTTAGATTTAGTTTTTGCCTTGTGTATAGCTCTTTAATTGTAAGATCTAATTCACTAGCTACCTCACTGATTGGCTCAAACATTTGAACATTTGAGCGGAAACTTTTAAAATGATGTGGAATGTTTGTTTCACTTTTTCTGAAGAAGTTTTCCTATTTAGGAGGACGAAAACGTTGTTTTGTTTTACATAACTCAACTCACGTTAAAATAAACTTGTCCTTGTTCAGTACGCTACCTTACAGTGCGTTATTTTATATACTGATAGATTCCTGTTCGGAGACCGTGTTTTCGCTTTGAAGTTTCAGCAGTTGTTGATTTTTCCTGTTTCACAGCATCACATAACTGCTACTGTAATACATACTGCTACATACCATGGATTTGAGCCCTGGAGTGTGTGTGGCAAAATGTACTATATACAGAGCATTTGACAAACTGAGCTACTTAGTCACTGCTGATTGCTGACTGACTGATATTTGCCTAGACCTCACCTGGAACCAAAATATGACCTGATAGTACTACTACAGTGTTATACTAGACTGCAGTGATAGTAGAATGCATATGCATGAAATACAAGCACAACGCAGATAGTAGGTAAGCTATATTTCAGTATCAATAATGCTGGTGTACACATTCTATTGTTTGTGGTTTGGAATATCTGTGAAGTAAACAAACAATATCAGCTCATGGAGTGGGCTAGCTCACCCATATAACTTTATTACCTGATGTCTGTGGATGATGGAGTATTATGCTACCAATACTGGCCTAGAGACAGCCTTGAACAGTACTATACGAGTGAAACAATACATTTTGTAGCCATTAGATTTGCATTCTATAGCTATTACAGTGTTATACTTGACTGCAGCACCTTACCTTACAGCCTCAATGCATACAGCTCTACTGCAAGGGTTATGACAAGACAATCCTGATGTACACCATTTTCCTTGGTGTTACTGGTATTTTTTCATGTTTTTATTGAACTACATTTGGTATTATTTATTGCACTACAGCTCTAATTCCACATTTATTGCACTACAGACTTTATTGTATATACTTTATTGCAGTTAATGCTTTACTCTTTCTTGCTTATTTCACTACAGTTGGCACAATACATCCGTACTCATCACACTCACAGTGCAACCTGGCCAAGTGCCTGGCATGCGAATCGACATTGCGAGCCCTCTTGGCTGAAGTTGTTGGGAGAGAAACACACCATTATGCATACTAGCTTGGCAGACATACGGCTTTCATTTAGTTAAGAGTGCAGAAGACATATAATTGTGGGGCATTTCCAGCCCTCACTTCTTGGACCCAGGTGTCCAAGGTTCCCCTTTTTTGCCTTTTCAGGTCATCATGGTGGTGATGACACTGCTCACCTGTGTGGGGGGATACCAAAAACACTGATGAGTTCCCTGGCCAGCTGGTCCACCTTATACTCTGAGCCCTGGAAACCACCCTACAGCAGCCTATCATCATGTTTTTTCATGAGGAGCCCAACCATGACCCTGGACTCCAGGATGCCCCACCGCTGCACCTGAAAGCTCACATCTTCACCAGCACCACCAGCCATACCTTCAGTTGATTTTACTCCAATGGATTCTGCTAAATTCCTGTCTATTGGGCTTAATATAGGCTGTTTTCCCACCCTTAGATGTCATTGGGCAACATTCAAAAAAGTGCTGCATCACTTAGCAGCACACAAATCAGCTCAGCAGAGCTGAGCAGTGTGAAAACTCACAGAACCATAGTTTTTAGCAGAGCTTAGTACTGCCCAAATCAGCCAAGAAGAGCTGAGCAGCACACAAACATTGACAGCTGTTACCATGTTTATGCGGTCCTTAGCAGGTCTAAGCACAGTTAAGCAGACCACAGCAGTGCGCAGTAGAGTCATATTTTAAAATTGTGTGCATAATGTGTATATCAAAAATAAATACGTTTTCTCTTCCGTGTTTTCCGGACCTGCTACACACAAACCCACACACAAACCCATAACTACCCATTTGGCTATGTGGATATTAAGAAGTCTGGTATACCTTCATATATACTACTAAGCTACCTGTTATCAGTGTTGAGTACCACTCCACGCCAAGCAAACATGCTTAAACACACCTCTAAATAAATAATTAATTACATCCAGTTTCTATTTTTAGATGTCTGGCAGGTGTCATCTATGTCTGCATGACCTCTGCTTGGCTCAGCATAGCTCTGCACCATGCCATGCAAACACATTAAAACAGATAATATAGCTGTCGTTATGCTTATTAATTACATTAAATTTCTATATTTATATGTTTGGTAGGTGTCAGCTGTCTATATGTGAGTGCAGCTTGGCATTGCTGTGCTCTGCTCTGACTGCTCAAACATGCATTTCAAAAAATAAATAAATTAATAAAACAGACACGGGATTATAGTATAGCATGACATTTACACATTGAACATTTGACACACTACATAACATTGCTACAGCAGTGGGGACCATTGCAGGGAGTCTCAAACTCATCTGCAGCCATGGTTAGCACTAAACCTCTCTCTACACTGATTCAATAACCATGTTTCTTGGATCTCCCTCGACAATGAGCCATCATTAATGTGCATGGCACACTGCTGAAGGGAAACCATGGCTGCAAACATGAATACATTCCATGTATGCTCTATACAGTGCCTACATTGATTTTATTAAATTCTGGGGATAGAGTTTCATTTTCACAACTGTTTTATTTATTTTTGTTACTTTAGTTTAGTCAGGGAAAGCAGGTAAAGATGTCAGCATAGGATTATGGCAAGCTGACAAAGAACCAGTTGGCCAAAGTGTGCAAAGCCAAATGACTGGTGCATGCCAACCTGACTAAAGAGGAAATGATTTCAGCCTAAGTTGCAGCTGCAGCATGAACAAGCAACCAGGAAGATAACCAGTTTAGTGATAGGGACTTGCAGCCCTCAAAACCTGGACAGTTCACCTTTTTCTCAGAGGGCTTAAAATTTCATCTAGAGTTAAAGATATTTGAAATGGAGACCAAATGTTTGGAATTAGAATCAGCAGAGGGAGACTGTGGCATTTGGAGGCTAAAGGATATGAGAGACTGCAACAGGCAAAACTTATGGAATTAGAATCAGCAGAAAGACTGAGGTGCTTGGAAACCAAAGAAAATGAGAAACAGCACCAACATAAGAGGGAGATGCTGACTCTTCATCAGGGTCATGGAGGTAATGGGGAAGGGAATAACTGAACCCCAGAAGTAATAAAGGTCAGGAAATCTCTTCCACAGTTTACAGAGAATGATAATTTTGATAGTTTTATTCATATATTTGAAAAGGTGTGCAAACAGTATAATGTTGACCAAGGGCTCTGGGTACAGTTCCTGACACGCGTACTCCATGGTAAAGCTGTAACTGTTCTTTCCAAATTGTCTGATATTGCTTGTTTACACTATGATAAAATAAAACAATGCTTACTGCAGTGTTTTAACTTAACACCCAAAGCTTACAGAAAAAAGATTTGTTAGCATAGACACAAGGCAGATAAAAGTGTATGTGATTATATTGCAGAGTTAATCACTTATTTTCATAGATGGGTGAGTGGGTGTCAGGTGACTACTTTTGAAAGTCTGGCAGACCTTTTGGTGAGGGAATAAACCCTTAGCGCTTTGCTTGAGGACATGAGAATCTGGTTGGCAGACTATGAGTGTAACTCTGCAGATGACCTGGGGAAAAAGGGGGATCTTTACTTAGCAAGCAGGACATCACTGCACATGAAGGGGATACCCAGTGCTGTACATGGATATAACAGAACCCATGGCGGGCAGTCTAAAGCACCACAGCAGAGTCCACCAGTAACAGGGGAAACAACTCGTTAAGGGTTAGATGTTTCAAATGTAACCAGTGAGGTCATGTAATATACAGATGTCCATAGGAGCAAATGGGGAACAAAATATGGGGCAGCCAGCAAGTGAGAATAACAATATGCCAGTGGTTAGTTGTCTGGAGACATGAGGGGTACCACACTGTCACCAGAGTTTATATCCTATCTTAGTGAATGGAAAACAGCCCACTGCTAAGAGAGACACAACTTCTGATCTAACCATTGTGAAACCTGCAGTGGTTAAAGTACTTGCTTGGACAGTCCACTCCAGTCAGTGCTTTAGGAGGGATCCCATTCCAAATGCCTTTGACCAGGGTTCACCTTGACTGGGAGGGTGGAAAAAGAAGCAAGCAAGTAGGTCTGTTTGAGGATATCCCTGCAGATGTCTTCATAGTGAATTATTTTAATAATGCAGTACCTTGTGTGCATGTGGTTACATGCAGTCAGGCTTGGAGACAGGCATATGAGGCTGGTAGCCTGAGGGAGACCCAGATAGACCCCACACCTGAAGCTAGGCTCATGTGGTGACTATTTCAGGGAGGGAGCTTTCCTATAGCAGCGAGCCTGAAGGTAAGCCACAGCTGCTGGTAGGTACTGATGTTCCCTTAGAGTGACTGCAAGGGCAGAGGTGAGTGGTAGTACTCAGGCTGACAGCGAGGCACCACTTTCAGAGGATATCAGATCTCCTGTGGAAGGGGAGCTGAGAAAAGCCACAAAGATAGAGTTGAGACAGGCTCTGCTCTCAGACCCTACACTAAGAGGCTTGAGGGACTTAGCTAAGGAGGCACCTGATCCTCATGAGAAAGTGAGTCTGTATACTGAAACAAAGGATTACTGTATAGGGAGTGGACCCCTGAGGGAGAGCTAGAGGGTGAGGTAATACAGCAGTTCATAGGTTCATAGGTTCATAGGTTCATACTAGGCTATCTGCCCTAGGGCATTTATAAGCCTAGCCAGACTGTGTTTGGCTTTCGCCACCCATTTTAAATTAATTTTGCTATGCCCTTTTTCGAGGTTAGTATACTGTGCCTCTGTCTAACAGTGACACAGAAGTGATACCCGGGGTAAACCTACAATCTCTCATCTTGCACTGTCTGGCACTTTTATCCATAGCTCATGGCATTACTTTTGCAGGTCATATGGGCATAAAGCATAGCAAGAGATGTATTATGCAGAACTTTTATTGGCCTGTGACTGCAAGGGCTGTAACAGGGTCTTGCAGGACCTGTGAGCAGTGCCAAAAAGTGGGCAAGGCAAGAGACAAAGTCAAAGCTCCTTTGATGCCTTTGCCTGTGATTGACAAACTATTTCAACGGGTAGCTATGGATATTGTGGGGCATCTGTGTACCCCAAGTTCCACAGGGAAGAAGCATATCCCAGTGGTAGTAGATTATGCTACTAGATACCTGGGGGTGGTGGCCCTGTCCTCCATTGTGGCAGTGAAGGTGGCAAATGCTTTTTGAGAGATTTTCACAAGGCTGGGTTTCCCAAGAGATATACTGATTGACAGAGGTGCCAGTTTCATGTCAGACCTCTGACATGTCTGTGGAAGTGCTGTACGGTAAAGCACCTAAAGACCACCTCCTACCATCCTCAGACTAATGGTCTTGTGGAAAGGTTAAACTCGACACTAAAGACCATGATATGGGCATTTGCAGACAAGTTTGAGAGAGATTCGGACAGATATTTACTCCATCTGCAGTTAGCATACAGAGAGGTACCCCAGAAATCCACAGGTTTTTCACCCTTTGAATTGCTGTATGGACATAGGGTGAGGGGGTCTTAGTAGATTTGATTCTTGATGAGTAGGAGAGTGAGTGTGAATCCCACAGGGAGTCTGTTGTGGTATATGTCCTAAACCTCAGGACAAGGCTTAAGGGACTCATGGGCTTAGACCAGTAGGAGCTGGCAGTAGTCCAACAGCAGAAGAAAGTCTGGTATGACAGTAATGCTTGAGCCTGAGAGTATGGTATGGGACATCAGGTTATGGTTCTTATTCCTGTCAAACACAACAAGCTGCAGGCGACTTGGAAGGGACCCTTCAAAGTGGTAAGCAGGGACACAAAGCACTGGTTTCACAGAGAGAGTATAGGAGGACTTAGTTTGCAACACTCAGCTGAGGACTCAACTCTATAGCTGTGTCAGTGGGTAGTCTTATTGGAGATCTGGAGAGAGAGAGGGAAACCCAGACCCCAGACTGAGTGTATCCCTTGTGTGCTCTTAAGGAATATTGTACTTGATGCAGATAGATGCAGCTGTAAATACTGTTTTTATCTATTTTCCTCACAGTGAACATTCCCCAGAGGTACCATTAGTTAGGATTGAGGCTCATTGATTACTGGCCCAGAGGAGGGGGGTCACAGTTACGTCCTGCTGTGATGCACTGATGGCATGGGTTACACACATATAAGT